>NW_027285067.1:0-117500 GCF_040894005.1 Engystomops pustulosus
AATAGTGCACCTCTTGTCCTGTTCTGAAGTACAGTATTTCTTCAGACCTTCTCTTCCGCTGAGCCAATGATAAGGGATGAATCCTGTTCAGAATGAATAAAAGATTTTATTAGAAAAGTTATATAATTCAGAGTAAATAACATAAATACAAATAAAATTGGGCCTGTTTATCTTCGAAGTCTAGAACTTCTTCTTGGTTCTTCGGTCCTTTTTAGAAAAAAAGAAGGTACAATGTTATAACCAGATATTAGAAAGATTTGTTATTTTAATTGGATGAAATAATGTTTCTCAGAGTCTGCCTCTAGTTACCTAGTAGACCTGTCTGCTGCGGGCTCAGTCTTCCTTTGGGACCGTGTGGACACTGTGGGCAAGGAGGATGTCTGTGCTCTGCAATGAAAGAGAAGAATGCTATCATACCAGAAGTGATTCATTAGCGAAGTACACTTCTACTTTTTGACAATGTATCCAACCTTGAAGTAAATTCAGCATCATCCGAATCACTTAGGCTCTCCTCTGTGGTGCTGCCTATTAACTGTAGAATCCAATCATCTTCCTGCTGGCTAGCCAGATTTTCCTCGGCATTGAAATCCCTTTGTAGGAAACATATAAAATACCAATAAATTAGCAATACACTCTTGCTATCAGGTACATAGAGTAACATAACGTAATGCATTGGCTATAATTTAGCTTGACAATAAATGCCCAGTATACTTACCTGATAGAGCTGCCTCCTTCTTCTTCAGGCTGCCTCCTCTTCTGGTTCCTGGTCGCCACGCCGATCATATCCTCGCCGCCTTCTTCATCCGGTGAACACAGGTCTACTACTTCCAAGTTGCTTTTTAAGAATCATACAAAGGACAAATTAATTAATAAAACGTACGCACACACAGATACCAGCAGTACCCAGTGTCCTTCCGCATGCCAATAAATGAGTAATATAGTGACCTGCTAGAGCTGCTTCCTCCTGCTTCAAGCTCACTCTTCCTGGTTGACAAGTCCATCCTCTCTTCTCTGACATCTTCCTCTTGTGGAAATGGGCCATCTTCATCTTCGCTGTCCTGGTCTTCTACATCCATGTATCTTCTTAACAAGCATAAAAACACAAACAAATGAGTAAAATCATACTGGCAAACAGGTGCCCAGACACGGTGTATTGGGTCTCATGACAATCAATGCATGGTATAGTTACCTGCTAGAGCTGCTTCCTCTTGTTTCAGGCTGTCTCCTTTTCTGGGATCTGGTAGTCACGCCGATCGGACTGTCATCATCAAGCTGCATGGTCTGGTCGTCTTCATTGTGATCTTCTTGCTCTTCTTCATCTGTGATTCTGGTTATCAACCATATAAAACATTAATGACTCAGCAAGCCATTCTGTAGAACATATATTATGTTTGCTCACAGTACCTTGAGGTGCTGGGTCGGGGTTGATCGCTGGCGCCTTGCCCTGCCTGCACTACCAGATTATAGGCATGGCAGATGTCCTCCAAAGTCTTCTCCCTATAATTTCTTTCGGCTGTTAGATTTGTATGTGCCAAATATTTTGCAAAAAGACACTTCTCTGAGTCCGAATAATTTGGCATTGTCCAAGTCTCACACACCCTCCGGACTAGTTGGCTGCTGATGTTGGGGAGTTCGAATCTAGAAGTACAAAAACAGATGGTAAATACATAGTATATGGCACTAAACTTACAATGAGTCTATGCAAATTGCATTTTGTGAATCTTACTTTTGGTGGTACCGCCTGATATCATTGGAGACATTGTAGATGGCCCTTCCACTAGTTGAGACAAAAAATGAGTCGTTGGTTGATTTACGGGGTATCAACTTAGGCCTCACTTTTTGAAAGTAGCACTCAAACCACTGGGGAAAAGAAGCGGACAGTAAAAAAGAAGAAAAACAATGAAACATCTTATTTCCACAATTCCAATAACCTGTAGCCGTTAAAAAGTTACCTTTTCTTCCTCCTTGTTTAGCACAAACGTAGCCACTTGTTGTGTCGCTGTCTTGTGCGTCTTCACGCCAATTATGACAAGCTCCTCCCCTCTATATGTGTGAGAGATGCGATCTCTCCATTCTGAGACCTAAGATTAAAAGTGTTTGGAAAATTTCATAGAAAATCAAAGCTAAAACAACATTGCAGAGTGAGGATGAGAATGGCACTCACTGTCATATTGGCCACAACCCCAGGACGCTGAAGATGTTTCAGAACAAGGAGGGCCTCCAAATAATAAATAATGTCGAGCTGTGAACTCATATCACAGCTACCAGTCCGGATGGCTCTTATGGACTTGAGGAAAGAGGGCTTTGCTACTGATAGGAGCCTGCGGCAATCGTCTGGGCTCTTTGTGGCAGTGATCAATGCTTGGTACCTACAAATGAAATGCATATGATTTTTATATATAAAATACATAAGATATCACTATATAAAATAAAATGCATCATATATTAGACTCACCGTTTTCTGACGACTTCTTTAGATATGCCCTTTGACAGCCGCTTTTGAATGTCTTCGGTCATATTCTTAAAAAATTCGCAGTACTTATAAAGTCTGGGATTTTTTGAAAAAAGGTTGGTGGACCTAAGCTGATAGGTCATGAACCTCCTGACATGCTTCAAGTAGTTGAAGATAGTCTGGTTGGCCAAGTTCAATTCCCTCAGCTTGGTGAAAAATGCGTTGGCCTTCTCCACATCTTTGACGAACTCCAGACTGACAGCCTTTGGATTCATAAAAAATAGAAATCTGGAGACATCTTCCACCTCTTGGCTATAGTTGGTCACATTTAATGTGTCAGCCAAGTAAGAAGCAAAGCCCTTGAGAATGGGATGATCCAAAGAGTGGCGGCGGTATAAGCCTGCAGCCTTCATCCTCAGTCTTACATCCGAAGTCCATTTTGTCTGTAGGTGTCTAAAATTCAGAACATAAGGTTAAATTTAACACAATCTATCACATACACACATATAAAAAGGAAGATATAACCTCAAGTCACTGACCTCTGTGTGTGGATATCCACAGGTAGGTCTTCTTCGCTTTCTTCCTCTTCTCTTCTAGATGGTTCTTGGTCTTCTTCCCTCTGGTCATGGTCATCTCCTGGTCCTTCTTGGTCTTCTTCCCTCTGGTCATGGTCATCTCCTGGTCCTTCTTCTTCTTCCTCATGGTCGTCCTCTTGGTCATCCATCTCCACTAGAGCTGGGACATCCTCCATGTCTGGTTCAGGCTCCACATGGCCCTGTGTGGCATGTTCCGGTTCAGATGGCTGTTCCGGTTCAGGTTGGGGCACTGTGGAGGTGGCAGCAGGCACTGAGGTAGACGATGTCCCTTGCCTAAAATTTATGATAAAATATAAAATATGAATAGGGATACCATATTGAAAGAGACAATTAGCAGACAGAGATAGCACATACCTGCTTGGAGTTGGCTTACTGATTATTACAAATCCTCTGTCCTCCAGAAAGGGGACTACATTCTCTAGAGATCCCAGAGACATTATGTCCGGATAATAAATGGCTGTGCCCTTGGCTGCTATAGACATGAGTTGTTTCCTGGCCAATTCTAATGCAGCTTTCCTCTCCTGTTCTGTGTTGAGCCGCATGCACTTTCTTTTAAGATGGGTAGAAAGTATCTTATCAGGTCTGCAGCAGACGGGGCAGGTCAAGGGAGTTCTGTTAAGACTGTTTAAAAACAGATACAATCATTAAAATATGCTTTTTATGTAGGTTACATATGATATTACTAATATGATTATAAGATTTTAGACTTTTACAATTCAATAAATAACTGCTTATGATAAATGCTTGTGATAAATGAGTGGGTTTTGGTTGTAGTCTGGACACTCGTTCTCTAAAAGGTTCGCCATCACTGTACTATACAATCATTAAAATATGCTTTTTATGTAGGTTACATGTGATATTACTGTATAAAACTAGCAATAAAGCTTGGTGACTGCTTTCAAGTGACAATTTCACCAAAAAAAACTACTAACTGCACTGCAGTAGTAGAAAAAATAAACAGGGAAAATAAACTGAAAACCATCTGCCAATGCACTCACTATAACAATGTAGGGGGGGGGGGGTTCTCTGATATTACTGTATAAAACTAGATTTTAGACTTTTACAAGCAACACTTCATTTACATACAATCGTGATCCAATCAGTGAGGCTCCATGTGACCATCCTTTGTTGGGGGTTGTATGGAAGAGCACAACTAGAATCAACTGGAATATGTCCTATACATATATGATATAATATTATACATACTATATAATACACTATATAATATAAATAGTATATAACATTATACAGTATGTAGTAATAAAATAACCTTAGTCTATCTATAAATACAGCTCATGATAAAACACAGCGTCTGTACTTACATTCTGGATGCAGACTCCATGCTTGTCCAATGTAGATACAAAAAAGGAAAATGAATTCCTCAAAAGAAGCAAATAAAAAAAAATACAATAAGAAAAGTAAAAATAAACTGGCAATAAAGCTTGGTGACTGCTTTCAAGTGGCAAATTCACCAAAAAAACTACAAACTTCACTGCAGTAGTAGAAAAAATAAGGGAAACAAATTCCTCAAAAGAAGCAAAAAATGCTGTAAGAAAAATGAAAATAAAATAGCAAATGCTTGTAAAGCACAAAGGAAGTTTAGTGACTGCTCTCTATGAGAAAAATCTCTAAACTGAAAACCATCTGCCAATGCACTCACTATAACAATGTATGAGGGGGGGGGGGGGGTTCTCTGATATTACTTTATAAAATTAGATTTTAGACTTTGACAAGCAACACTTCATTTACATACAATCGTGATCCAATCAGTGAGGCTCCATGTGACCTTCTTTTGTTGGGGGTTGTATGGAAGAGCACAACTAGAATCAACTGCAATATATCCTATACAATCATTCAAATATGCTTTTTATGTAGGTTACATATGATATTACTGTATAAAATAAGATTTTAGACTTTTACAAGCAACACTATGTTCCAGTGTCACTTCATTTACATACAATCGTAATCCAATCAGTGAGGATCCATGTGACCTTCTTTTGTTGGGGGTTGTATGGAAGAGCACAACTAGAATCATCTGAAATATGTCCTATACCAGTGGTGGCGAACCTATGGCACGGGTGCCAAAGGTGGCACTCAGAGTGCTCTCTGTGGGCACTCAAGCTCAGCACAGAATTCACCACACAGGACTCAAAGAATCTAACTGCAGTTCCACACAAGTAAAGATTTACTAATCTCAGTGCTATTTTAACCCTTTAATCGCCAAGGGAGTAGCTCATATATCCTACTAGTGTGGCACCTCAGTCTTGGCAGCTTGGAAAACTGGAGGAAAAGGGGAAATAAAAGTGTGAAGAGGACCGGATTATCTTTGAAGGTCCTCCTGCTTTCCACACGACTCTTCCTGTACAGTGGGACCCTGAAGAGCAGCTACAGTGATAGCCCGGATTTGTCCTCCTGCTTTCAATTGTATTGGTGTCCTCAGGAGGCAGTTATGATTGAAAGTTGTGGGAGAACAGCTTAACAATTCAATAAATAACTGCTTATGATAAATGCTTGTGATAAATGAGTGGGTTTTGGTTGTAGTCTGGACACTCGTTCTCTAAAAGGTTCGCCATCACTGTACTATACAATCATTAAAATATGCTTTTTATGTAGGTTACATGTGATATTACTGTATAAAACTAGCAATAAAGCTTGGTGACTGCTTTCAAGTGACAATTTCACCAAAAAAAACTACTAACTGCACTGCAGTAGTAGAAAAAATAAACAGGGAAAATAAACTGAAACCATCTGCCAATGCACTCACTATAACAATGTAGGGGGGGGGGGGGTCTCTTACATAAAGATAATTTGCTTCTCCCACATCCCAGAATGAAGATAACACTCACAGCAGCACCCAGGTGTGCCACCCCCTGCACCCAGTGACCCCCACAGCAGCACCCAGGTGTGTGACACCCTGCACCCAGTGACCCCCACAGCAGCACCCAGGTGTGTGACACCCTGCACCCAGTGACCTCCTCAGCAGCACCCAAGTGTGTGACACCCTGCACCCAGTGACCTCCTCAGCAGCACCCAGGTGTGTGACACCCTGCACCCAGTGACCCCCACAGCAGCACCCAGGTGTGTGACACCCTGCACCCAGTGACCCCCACAGCAGCACCCAGGTGTGTGACACCCTGCACCCAGTGACCCCCACAGCAGCACCCAGGTGTGTGACACCCTGCACCCAGTGACCCCCACAGCAGCACCCAGGTGTGTGACACCCTGCACCCAGTGACCCCCACAGCAGCACCCAGGTGTGTGACCCCCTGCACCCAGTGACCCCCACAGCAGCACCCAGGTGTGTGACACCCAGCACCCAGTGACCCCCACAGCAGCACCCAGGTGTGTGACACCCTGCACCCAGTGACCCCCACAGCAGCACCCAGGTGTGTGACCCCCTGCACCCAGTGACCCCCACAGCAGCACCCAGGTGTGTGACACCCTGCACCCAGTGACCCCCACAGCAGCACCCAGGTGTGCCACCCCCTGCACCCAGTGACCCCCACAGCAGCACCCAGGTGTGCGACACCCTGCACCCAGTGACCCCCACAGCAGCACCCAGGTGTGTGACACCCTGCACCCAGTGACCCCCACAGCAGCACCCAGGTGTGTGACCCCCTGCACCCAGTGACCCCCACAGCAGCACCCAGGTGTGTGACACCCTGCACCCAGTGACCCCCACAGCAGCACCCAGGTGTGTGACCCCCTGCACCCATTGACCCCCACAGCAGCACCCAGGTGTGCGACCCCCTGCACCCAGTGACCCCCACAGCAGCACCCAGGTGTGTGACCCCCTGCACCCAGTGACCCCCACAGCAGCACCCAGGTGTGTGACCCCCTGCACCCTGTGACCTCCTCAGCAGCACCCAGGTGTGCCACCCCCTGCACCCAGTGACCCCCACAGCAGCACCCAGGTGTGCGACCCCCTGCACCCAGTGACCCCCACAGCAGCACCCAGGTGTGTGACCCCCTGCACCCTGTGACCTCCTCAGCAGCACCCAAGTGTGTGACACCCTGCACCCAGTGACCTCCTCAGCAGCACCCAAGTGTGTGACACCCTGCACCCAGTGACCCCCACAGCAGGGGCTTCTCCCAGTGCTGGTCTCCTGCTGCACCCCTGTAATTCTGCACAGTATCCCCCTCAGACACACTGGTGATACTGTGCAGAATTACATGGGGGACACTTGTACATACCTCCCAACTTTTGGGCATGAGAAAGAGGGACACAAAGCCCCTCCCCCTTTTCTAAACCACGCCCATTGTCCCACCCACAGGCATAGTACAATATCTACCTTGATGGTGCCCCCATGGAACAACACCCCTTAATTTGCCCCCCCCCCCATCCCGTGGACCAATATAATATCCCATAATGCAACTCTGCGACATGTAAAACATATAAGACCTCTCTTTAATTTTATCCTGCATTTACATTTGGTTTTGCACTTTTATTTATCTCCCCAAACTTACACATAATCCTATCTGTACTCCTACACCTACCCCTTCTCACATGGTGTGGTCCCTGTCCTCCATCCTCCTCATTCTGTGACCTCCTGTCCTCCATCCTCCTCCTGTACCTCCTGTCCTCTATCCTCCTCCTGTACCTCCTGTCCTCCATCCTCTTCCTGTAGCCTCCTGTCCTCTATCCTCCTCCTGTACCTCCTGTCCCCCAGCCTCCTCCTGTAGCCCCCTGTCCTCTATCCTCCTCATTCTGTGACCTCCTGTCCTCCATCCTCCTCCTGTACCTCCTGTCCTCTATCCTCCTCCTGTACCTCCTGTCCTCCATCCTTTTCCTGTAGCCTCCTGTCCTCTATCCGCCTCCTGTACCTCCTGTCCCCCAGCCTCCTCCTGTAGCCCCCTGTCCTCTATCCTCCTCATTCTGTGACCTCCTGTCCTCCATCCTCCTCCTGTACCTCCTGTCCTCTATCCTCCTCCTGTACCTCCTGTCCTCCATCCTCTTCCTGTAGCCTCCTGTCCTCCATCCTCTTCCTGTAGCCCCCTGTCCTCTATCCTCCTCATTCTGTGACCTCCTGTCCTCCAGCCTCCTCCTGTAGCCTCTTGTCCTCCAGCCTCCTCCTGTAGCCTCCTGTCCTCCAGCCTCCTCCTGTGGCCTCCTGTCCTCCATCCTCCTCCTGTGGCCTCTTGTCCTCTATCCTCCTCCTGTACCTCCTGTCCTCCAGCCTCCTCCTGTAGCCTCCTGTCCTCTATCCTCCTCATTCTGTGACCTCCTGTCCTCCAGCCTCCTCCTGTAGCCTCTTGTCCTCCAGCCTCCTCCTGTAGCCTCCTGTCCTCCAGCCTCCTCCTGTGGCCTCCTGTCCTCCATCCTCCTCCTGTAGCCTCTTGTCCTCCATCCTCCTCCTGTAGCCTCTTGTCCTCTATCCTCCTCCTGTAGCATCCTGTCC
Source organism: Engystomops pustulosus (assembly GCF_040894005.1). Classification (NCBI taxonomy): domain Eukaryota; kingdom Metazoa; phylum Chordata; class Amphibia; order Anura; family Leptodactylidae; genus Engystomops; species Engystomops pustulosus. Next base: position 8,448 of record NW_027285067.1, read on the forward strand.
TCTATCCTCCTCCTGTATCTCCTGTCCTCCATCCTCCTCCTGTACCCCCTGTCCTCCAGCCTCCTCCTGTAGCCCCCTGTCCTCCATCCTCCTACTGTATCCTCCTGTCCTCCATCCTCCTCCTGTATCCTCCTGTCCTCCAGCCTCCTCCTGTATCTCCTGTCCTCCATCCTCCTCCTGTATCTCCTGTCCTCCATCCTCCTGTCCTCCAGCCTCCTCCTGTATCTCCTGTCCTCCAGCCTCCTCCTGTATCTCCTGTCCTCCATCCTCCTCCTGTAGCCCCCTGTCCTCCATCCTCCTCCTGTAGCCTCCTGTCCTCCATCCTCCTCCTGTATCTCCTGTCCTCCAGCCTCCTCCTGTGGCCTCCTGTCCCCCAGCCTCCTCCTGTAGCCTCCTGTCATCCAGCCTCCTCCTGTAGCCTCCTGTCCTCCAGCCTCCTCCTGTGGCCTCCTGTCCTCCATCCTCCTCCTGTAGCCTCCTGTCCTCCAGCCTCCTCCTGTTGCCTCCTGTCCCACAGCCTACTCCTGTGGCCTCCTGTCCTCCATCCTCCTCCTGTGGCCTCCTGTCCTCCATCCTCCTCCTGTATCTCCTGTCCTCTAGCCTCCTCCTGTGGCCTCCAGTCCCCCAGCCTCCCCCTGTAGCCTCCTGTCCTCCAGCCTCCTCCTGTGGCCTCCTGTCCTCCAGCCTCCTCCTGTGGCCTCCTGTCCCCCAGGCTCCTCCTCCAGCCTCCTCCAGCATCATCCTGTCCTCCAGCCTCCTCCTGTCCTCCAGCCTCCTCCAGAATCATCCTGTACCCAAGCCTCCTCCAGCATCATCCTGTCCTTCATACTCTTCCAGCCTTCTGTCCCCCAGCCTCCTCCTCCTGTACCCCAGCCTCCTCCAGCATCATCCTGTCCTCCATACTCCTCCAGCCTCCTGTCCACCAGCCTCCTCCAGCGTCATCCTGTCCTCCAGCCTCCTGTCCCCCAGCCTCCTCCTCCTGTACCCCATCCTCCTCCAGCATCATCCTGAATCTCAGCCTCCTCCAGCATCATCCTGTCCTCCAGTCTCCTCCAGCATCATCCTGTACCCCAGCCTCCTCCAGAATCATCCTGTACCCCAGCCTCCTCCAGCATCATCCTGTCCTCCAGCCTCCTTCAACATCATCCTTTCCTCCAGCCTCCTGTCCCCCAGCCTCCTCCTCCTGTACCCCAGCCTCCTCCAGCATCATCCTGTCCTCCAGCATCATCCTGTCCTCCAGCCTCCTCCAGCATCATCCTGTACCCCAGCCTCCTCCAGCATCATCCTGTCCTCCATACTTCTCCAGCCTCCTGTACCCCAGCCTCCTCCTCCTGTACCCCAGCCTCCTCTACCATCATCCTGTCCTCCAGCCTCCTCTAGCATCATCCTGTCCTCCAGCCTCCTCTAGCATCATCCTGTCCTCCAGCCTCCTCCAGTTTCCTCTTCCTGTCCCCCAGCCTCCCCCAGCATCATCCTGTCCTTCAGCCTCCTCCAGCCTCCTCTAGCACCATCCAGTCCTCCAGCCTCCACCTCCTGTACCCCAGCCTCCTCCAGCATCATCCTGTCCTCCAGCCTCCTCCAGCGTCATCCTGTCCTCCAGCCTCCTGTCCCCCAGCCTCCTCCTCCTGTACCCCAGCCTCCTCCAGCATCATCCTGTCCTCCAGCATCATCCTGTCCTCCAGCCTCCTCCAGCATCATCCTGTACCCCAGCCTCCTCCAGCATCATCCTGTCCTCCATACTCCTCCACCCTCCTGTCCCCCAGCCTCCTCCTCCTGTACCCCAGCCTCCTCTAGCATCATCCTGTCCTCCAGCCTCCTCCAGCATCATCCTGTCCTCCAGCCTCCTGTAGCATCATCCTGTCCTCCAGCATCATCCTGTCCTCCAGCCTCCTCCAGCGTCATCCTGTACCCCAGCCTCCTCCAGCATCATCCTGTCCTTCATACTCCTCCAGCCTCCTGTCCTCCAGCCTCCTCCTCCTGTACCTCAGCCTCCTCTAGCTCCATCCTGTCCTCCAGCATCCTCCAGCATTATCCTGTCCTCCAGCCTCCTCCTCCTGTACCCCAGCCTCCTCCAGCATCATTCTGTACCCCAGCCTCCTCCTCCTGTCCTCCAGCCTCCTCTAGCATCATCCTGTCCTCCAGGCTCGTCAAGCGTCATCCTGTCCTCCAGCCTCCTGTCCCCCAGCCTCCTCATCCTGTACCCCAGCCTCCTCCAGCGTCATCCTGTCCTCCAGCCTCCTCCAGCATCATCCTGTCCCCCAGCCTCCTCCAGCATCATCCTGTACCCCAGCCTCCTCCAGCATCATCCTGTACCCCAGCCTCCTCCAGCATCATCCTGTCCCCCAGCCTCCTCCTCCTGTACCCCATCCTCCTCCAGCCTCCTGTCCCCCAGCCTCCTCCAGTGTCATCCTGTCCCCCAGCCTCCTCCAGTGTCATCCTGTCCTCCAGCCTCCTGTCCCCCAGCCTCCTCCTCCTGTACCCCATCCTCCTCCAGCATCATCCTGTCCTCCAGCCTCCTCCAGCATCATCCTGTATCTCAGCCTCCTCCAGTCCCCCAGCCTCCTCCAGCGTCATCCTGTCCTCCAACCTCCTGTCCCCCAGCCTCCTCCTCCTGTACCCCATCCTCCTCCAGCATCATCCTGTATCTCAGCCTCCTCCAGCATCATCCTGTCCTCCAGCCTCCTCCAGCATCATCCTGTCCCCCAGCCTCCTCCTCCTGTACCCCATCCTCCTCCAGCAACATCCTGTCCTCCAGCCTCCTCCAGCATCATCCTGTCCTCCAGCCTCCTCCAGCATCATCCTGTCCCCCAGCCTCCTCCTCCTGTACCCCATCCTCCTCCAGCCTCCTGTCCCCCAGCCTCCTCCAGCGTCATCCTGTCCTCCAGCCTCCTGTCCCCCAGCCTCCTCCTCCTGTACCCCAGCCTCCCCAGCATCATCCTATTCCCCAGCCTCCTCCAGCATCATCCTGTATCTCAGCCTCCTCCAGCATCATCCTGTACCCCAGCCTCCTCCAGCATCATCCTGTCCTCCAGCCTCCTCCAGTGTCATCCTGTCCTCCAGCCTCCTGTCCCCCAGCCTCCTCCAGCGTCATCCTGTCCTCCAGCCTCCTCCAGCCTCCTCCTGTCCCCCAGCCTCCTCCTCCTGTACTCCATCCTCCTCCAGCATCATCCTGTCCTCCAGCCTCCTTCAGCATCATCCTGTATCTCAGCCTCCTCCAGCATCATCCTGTACCCCAGCCTCCTCCTCCTGTACCCCATCCTCCTCCAGCCTCCTGTCCCCCAGCCTCCTCCAGCATCATCCTGTCCTCCAGCCTCCCCCAGCCTCCTCCAGCGTCATCCTGTCCTCCAGCCTCCTCCTGTCCCCCAGCCTCCTCCAGCGTCATTCTGTCCTCCAGCCTCCTGTCCCCCAGCCTCCTCCAGCGTCATCCTGTATCTCAGCCTCCTCCTGTCCTCCAGCCTCCTCCAGCGTCATCCTGTCCTCCAGCCTCCTGTCCCCCAGCCTCCTCCTCCTGTACCCCATCCTCCTCCAGTGTCATCCTGTCCTCCAGCCTCCTGTCCCCCAGCCTCCTCTAGCACCATCCAGTCCTCCTCCAGCCTCCTCCTCCTGTACCCCATCCTCCTCCAGCCTCCTGTATCTCAGCCTCCTCCAGCCTCCTCCTGTCCCCCAGCCTCCTCCAGCCTCCTCCTTTCCCCCAGCCTCCTCCAGCGTCATCCTGTCCTCCAGCCTCCTGTCCCCCAGCCTCCTCCTCCTGTACCCCAGCCTCCCCCAGCATCATCCTGTCCCCCAGCCTCCTCCAGCATCATCCTGTATCTCAGCCTCCTCCAGCCTCCTCCTGTCCCCCAGCCTCCTCCAGCATCATCCTGTACCCCAGCCTCCTGTCCCCCAGCCTCCTCCAGCATCATCCTGTCCTCCATACTCCTCCAGCCTCCTGTCCCCCAGCCTCCTCCAGTGTCATCCTGTCCCCCAGCCTCCTCCAGCGTCATCCTGTCCTCCAGACTCCTGTCCCCCAGCCTCCTCCTCCTGTACCCCATCCTCCTCCAGCATCATCCTGCCCTCTAGCCTCCTCCAGCATCATCCTGTATCTCAGCCTCCTCCAGCCTCCTCCTGTCCCCCAGCCTCCTCCAGCGTCATCCTGTCCTCCAGCCTCCTGTCCCCCAGCCTCCTCCAGCGTCATCCTGTCCTCCAGCCTCCTGTACCCCATCCTCCTCCAGCATCATCCTATTCCCCAGCCTCCTCCAGCATCATCCTGTCCTCCAGCCTCCTCCTCCTGTACCCCATCCTCCTCCAGCCTCCTGTCCCCCAGCCTCCTCCAGCATCATCCTGTCCTCCAGCCTCCTCCTCCTGTACCCCATCCTCCTCCAGCCTCCTGTCCCCCAGCCTCCTCCAGTGTCATCCTGTCCCCCAGCCTCCTCCAGCGTCATCCTGTCCTCCAGACTCCTGTCCCCCAGCCTCCTCCTCCTGTACCCCATCCTCCTCCAGCATCATCCTGCCCTCCAGCCTCCTCCAGCATCATCCTGTATCTCAGCCTCCTCCAGCCTCCTCCTGTCCCCCAGCCTCCTCCAGCATCATCCTGTCCTCCAGTCTCCTGTCCCCCAGCCTCCTCCTCCTGTACCCCAGCCTCCACCAGCATCATCCTATTCCCCAGCCTCCTCCAGTGTCATCCTGTCCTCCAGCCTCCTGTCCCCCAGCCTCCTCTAGCACCATCCAGTCCTCCTCCAGCCTCCTCCTCCTGTACCCCATCCTCCTCCAGCCTCCTGTATCTCAGCCTCCTCCTGTCCTCCAGCCTCCTCCAGCGTCATCTTGTCCCCCAGCCTCCTCCTCCTGTACCCCATCCTCCTCCAGCCTCCTGTCCCCCAGCCTCCTCCAGCTTCATCCTGTCCCCCAGCCTCCTCCTCCTGTACCCCATCCTCCTCCAGCCTCCTGTTCCCCAGCCTCCTCCAGTGTCATCCTGTCCCCCAGCCTCCTCCAGCGTCATCCTGTCCTCCATACTCCTCCACCCTCCTGTCCTCCAGCCTCCTCCAGCATCATCCTGTATCTCAGCCTCCTCCTGTCCCCCAGCCTCCTCCAGCGTCATCCTGTCCTCCAGACTCCTGTCCCCCAGCCTCCTCCTCCTGTACCCCATCCTCCTCCAGCGTCATCCTGTCCTCCAGCCTCCTCCAGCATCATCCTGTATCTCAGCCTCCTCCAGCCTCCTCCTGTCCCTCAGCCTCCTCCAGCGTCATCCTGTCCTCAAGCCTCCTGTCCCCCAGCCTCCTCCTCCTGTACCCCAGCCTCCTGTCCCCCAGCCTCCTCCAGCGTCATCCTGTCCTCCAGCCTCGGGTCCCCCAGCCTCCTCCTCCTGTACCCCATCCTCCTCCAGCATCATCCTGTCCCCCAGCCTCCTCCAGCATCATCCTGTACCCCATCATCCTCCAGCATCATCCTGTCCCCCAGCCTCCTCCAGCATCATCCTGTACCCCAGCCTCCTCCAGCATCATCCTGTACCCCATCCTCCTCCAGCCTCCTGTCCCCCAGCCTCCTCCAGCATCATCCTGTCCTCCAGCCTCCTGTCCCCCAGCCTCCTCCTCCTGTACCCCAGCCTCCTCCAGCATCATCCTGTCCTCCATACTCCTCCAGCCTCCTGTCCCCCAGCCTTCTCCAGCGTCATCCTGTCCTCCAGCCTCCTGTCCCCCAGCCTCCTCCTCCTGTACCCCATCCTCCTCCAGCATCATCCTGAATCTCAGCCTCCTCCAGCATCATCCTGTCCTCCAGTCTCCTCCAGCATCATCCTGTACCCCAGCCTCCTCCAGAATCATCCTGTACCCCAGCCTCCTCCAGCATCATCCTGTCCTCCAGCCTCCTCCAGCATCATTCTGTACCCCAGCCTCCTCCACCATCATCCTGTCCTCTATACTTCTCCAGCCTCCTGTCCCCCAGCCTCCTCCTCCTGTACCCCAGCCTCCTCTACCATCATCCTGTCCTCCAGCCTCCTCTAGCATCATCCTGTCCTCCAGCCTCCTCCAGTTTCCTCCTCCTGTCCTCCAGCCTCCCCCAGCATCATCCTGTCCCCCAGCCTCCCCCAGCATAATCCTGTCCTTCAGCCTCCTCCAGCCTCCTCTAGCACCATCCAGTCCTCCTTCAGCCTCCCCCACCATCATCCTGATCCTCATCCTCCTCCAGCCTCCTGTCCCCCAGCCTCCTCCAGTGTCATCCTGTCCTCCAGCCTCCTCCAGTTTCCTCCTCCTGTCCCCCAGCCTCCCCCAGCATCATCCTGTCCCCCAGCATCATCCTGTCCTTCAGCCTCCTCCAGCCTCCTCTAGCACCATCCAGTCCTCCTCCAGCCTCCCCCAGCATCATCCTGATCCCCATCCTCCTCCAGCCTCCTGTCCCCCAGCCTCCGCCAGTGTCATCCTGTCCTCCAGCCTCCTCCAGTTTCCTCCTCCTGTCCCCCAGCCTCCCCCAGCATCATCCTGTCCCCCAGCCTCCCCCAGCATCATCCTGTCCTTCAGCCTCCTCCAGCCTCCTCTATCACCATCCAGTCCTCCTCCAGCTTCCCCCAGCATCATCCTGATCCCCATCCTCCAGCCTCCTGTCCCCCAGCCTCCTCCAGTGTCATCCTGTCCCCCAGCCTCCTCCAGCATCATCCTGTCCTCCAGACTCCTGTCCCCCAGCCTCCTCCTCCTGTACCCCATCCTCCTCCAGCATCATTCTGTCCTCCAGCCTCCTCCAGCATCATCCTGTATCTCAGCCTCCTCCAGCCTCCTCCTGTCCCCCAGCCTCCTCCAGCGTCATCCTGTCCTCCAGCCTCCTGTCCCCCAGCCTCCTCCTCCTGTACCCCATCCTCCTCCAGCGTCATCCTGTCCTCCAGCCTCCTCCAGCATCATCCTGTACCCCAGCCTCCTCCAGCATCATCCTGTACCCCAGCCTCCTCCAGCATCATCCTGTCCTCCAGCCTCCTCCAGCATCATCCTGTACCCCAGCCTCCTCCAGCATCATCCTGTCCTCCAGCCTCCTCCTCCTGTACCCCATCCTCCTCCAGCATCATCCTGTCCTCCAGCCTCCTCCAGCATCATCCTGTATCTCAGCCTCCTCCAGCCTCCTCCTGTCCCCCAGCCTCCTCCAGCGTCATCCTGTCCTCCAGCCTCCTGTACCCAAGCCTCCTCCTCCTGTACCCCATCCTCCTCCAGCATCATCCTGCCCTCCAGCCTCCTCCAGCATCATCCTGTACCCCAGCCTCCTCCAGCATCATCCTGTACCCCAGCCTCCTCCAGCATCATCCTGTCCTCCAGCCTCCTCCAGCATCATCCTGTACCCCAGCCTCCTCCAGCATCATCCTGTCCTCCAGCCTCCTCCTCCTGTACCCCATCCTCCTCCAGCATCATCTTGTCCTCCAGCCTCCTCCAGCATCATCCTGTCCTCCAGCCTCCTCCAGCATCATCCTGTATCTCAGCCTCCTCCAGCCTCCTCCTGTCCCCCAGCCTCCTCCAGCGTCATCCTTTCCTCCAGCCTCCTGTCCCCCAGCCTCCTCCTCCTGTACCCCATCCTCCTCCAGCATCATCCTGTCCTCCAGCCTCCTCCAGCATCATCCTGTATCTCAGCCTCCTCCAGCCTCCTCCTGTCCCCCAGCCTCCTCCAGCGTCATCCTGTCCTCCAGCCTCCTGTCCCCCAGCCTCCTCCCCCTGTACCCCATCCTCCTCCAGCATCATCCTGTCCTCCAGTCTCCTCCAGCCTCCTGTCCCCCAGCCTCCTCCAGCATCATCCTGTACCCCAGCCTCCTCCAGCATCATCCTGTCCTCCAGCCTCCTCCAGTCTCCTGTCCCCCAGCCTCCTCCAGCGTCATCCTGTCCTCTATACTTCTCCAGCCTCCTGTCCCCCAGCCTCCTCCAGCATCATCCTGTACCCCAGCCTCCTCCAGCATCATCCTGTCCTCCAGCCTCCTGTCCCCCAGCCTCCTCCAGCGTCATCCTGTCCTCTATACTTCTCCAGCCTCCTGTCCCCCAGCCTCCTCCAGCGTCATCCTGTCCTCCAGCCTCCTGTCCCCCAGCCTCCTCCTCCTGTACCCCAGCCTCCTCCAGCATCATCCTGTCCTCCAGCCTTTCCCCCAGCCTCCTCCTCCTGTACCCCAGCCTCCCCCAGCATCATCCTATTCCCCAGCCTCCTCCTGTCCCCAAGGATACCAAAATTTTAGGTTTTATAATGATTTTATACTTTTACAAAAATGAAAACCTCCTCTTCATTTTGCCATCTTCTGATGCTAATAACTTTTTCATACTTCAGTGTGCGGAGCTGTGTTTGGTGTCATTTCTTGCGAGATCAGACGACATTTTCAATGTTAACCCTTTTAGGACAGTACGGCCTTTTGAACGCCTTTTATTACATCTTTTATATTTAGCAAAATGGCAAAAAAGTGTCATTTTTCACTCTGGGCGCTATTTTCCGCTATTTTTTGGGTTTAAACTCTGGGAATAACGGTTATTATATTTTGATAAATTTCAGACACGGTGGAGAGGAGCATGCAACCATCGGAGCGACACCCCCTTCCCCCTGCACCGTGGCGTGTAAGGCTGCAGTCACTGTGTTTTGCCTCGGCCGGATCGCATATGCATTTCCAGAGACACGCATGGGATCGGGTTATCGATTGCATCAGTTTCCCGGGAAAAGCATATGTGATCGGGCGGAGGTCCCCCTGTGCGTTAGCGGTGCGTTATGAACGCGATGCTAGCAGAACGTGTGACCACGGTCTCAGAGGTTACCCCAACACATGGTAGGAATCTCCGATCGCGGATGTTAGTCAGGGGCGGACTGGCCATTGTACCCACTGGGAATTTTCCCGGTGGGCCGGTTGGTCCTGGGCTGGTCTGGGGCAGGTCCGGAGCTGGTCCGGGCCGGTCCGCACTGCCTATGTATAACCTTTGATTTAATCTAGTAGGGTACGATCGTACGATGCAGGTACTATTAATCAGCACCGCTGCTTCTGCGTCTGTGTGTTACTGTATGCAGCTACACAGGTCACGTAACTGACGTCATTGCGCGACCTGTGTAGCGCGGAGGAGCGCGGACGCATACCGTGTCAGCCGTCAGCTCTCCCGGCCACCTGCTGCACCGCTGCTTCTGCGTGTTACTGTATGCAGCTACACAGGTCACGACACTGACGTCATTGCGCGACCTGTGTAGCGCGGAGGAGCGCGGACGCATACCGTGTCAGCCGTCAGCTCTCCCGGCCACCTGCTGCTCCGCTGCTTCTGCGTCTGTGTGTTACTGTATGCAGCTACACAGGTCACGTAAATGACGTCATTGTGCGACCTGTGTAGCGCGGAGGAGCGCAGACGCATACCGTGTCAGCCGTCAGCTCTCCCGGCCACCTGCTGCTCCGCTGCTTCTGCGTCTGTGTGTTACTGTATGCAGCTACACAGGTCATGACACTGACGTCATTGCGCGACCTGTGTAGCGCGGAGGAGCGCAGACGCATACCGTGTCAGCCGTCAGCTCTCCCGGCCACCTGCTGCTCCGCTGCTTCTGCGTCTGTGTGTTACTGTATGCAGCTACACAGGTCACGACACTGACGTCACTGCGCGACCTGTGTAGCGCGGAGGAGCGCGGACGCATACCGTGTCAGCCGTCAGCTCTCCCGGCCACCTGCTGCTCCGCTGCTTCTGCGTCTGTGTGTTACTGTATGCAGCTACACAGGTCACGACACTGACGTCATTGCGCGACCTGTGTAGCGCGGAGGAGCGCGGACGCATACCGTGTCAGCCGTCAGCTCTCCCGGCCACCTGCTGCTCCGCTGCTTCTGCGTCTGTGTGTTACTGTATGCAGCTACACAGGTCACGTAACTGACGTCATTGTGCGACCTGTGTAGCGCGGAGGAGCGCAGACGCATACCGTGTCAGCCGTCAGCTCTCCCGGCCACCTGCTGCTCCGCTGCTTCTGCGTCTGTGTGTTACTGTATGCAGCTACACAGGTCACGTAACTGACGTCATTGTGCAACCTGTGTAGCGCGGAGGAGCGCGGACGCATACCGTGTCAGCCGTCAGCTCTCCCGGCCACCTGCTGCTCCGCTGCTTCTGCGTCTGTGTGTTACTGTATGCAGCTACACAGGTCACGACACTGACGTCATTGCGCGACCTGTGTAGCGCGGAGGAGCGCGGACGCATACCGTGTCAGCCGTCAGCTCTCCCGGCCACCTGCTGCTCCGCTGCTTCTGCGTCTGTGTGTTACTGTATGCAGCTACACAGGTCACGACACTGACATCACTGTGCGACCTGTGTAGCGCGGAGGAGCGCGGACGCATACCGTGTCAGCCGTCAGCTCTCCCGGACACCTGCTGCTCCGCTGCTTCTGCGTCTGTGTGTTACTGTATGCAGCTACACAGGTCACGACACTGACGTCATTGCGCGACCTGTGTAGCGCGGAGGAGCGCGGACGCATACCATGTCAGCCGTCAGCTCTCCCGGCCACCTGCTGCACCGCTGCTTCTGCGTCTGTGTGTTACTGTATGCAGCTACACAGGTCACGACACTGACGTCATTGCGCGACCTGTGTAGCGCGGAGGAGCGCAGACGCATACCGTGTCAGCCGTCAGCTCTCCCGGCCACCTGCTGCTCCGCTGCTTCTGCGTCTGTGTGTTACTGTATGCAGCTACACAGGTCACGACACTGACGTCACTGCGCGACCTGTGTAGCGCGGAGGAGCGTGGACGCATACCATGTCAGCCGTCAGCTCTCCCGGCCACCTGCTGCACCGCTGCTTCTGCGTCTGTGTGTTACTGTATGCAGCTACACAGGTCACGACACTGACGTCATTGCGCGACCTGTGTAGCGCGGAGGAGCGCAGACGCATACCGTGTCAGCCGTAAGCTCTCCCGGCCACCTGCTGCACCGCTGCTTCTGCGTCTGTGTGTTACTGTATGCAGCTACACAGGTCACGACACTGACGTCATTGCGCGACCTGTGTAGCGCGGAGGAGCGCAGACGCATACCGTGTCAGCCGTCAGCTCTCCCGGCCACCTGCTGCTCCGCTGCTTCTGCGTCTGTGTGTTACTGTATGCAGCTACACAGGTCACGTAACTGACGTCATTGCGCGACCTGTGTAGCGCGGAGGAGCGCGGACGCATACCGTGTCAGCCGTCAGCTCTGCCGGCCACCTGCTGCTCCGCTGCTTCTGCGACTGTGTGTTACTGTATGCAGCTACACAGGTCACGTAACTGACGTCATTGCGCGACCTGTGTAGCGCGGAGGAGCGCAGACGCATACCGTGTCAGCCGTCAGCTCTCCCGGCCACCTGCTGCTCCGCTGCTTCTGCGTCTGTGTGTTACTGTATGCAGCTACACAGGTCACGACACTGACGTCATTGCGCGACCTGTGTAGCGCGGAGGAGCGCAGACGCATACCGTGTCAGCCGTCAGCTCTCCCGGCCACCTGCTGCTCCGCTGCTTCTGCGTCTGTGTGTTACTGTATGCAGCTACACAGGTCACGACACTGACGTCATTGCGCGACCTGTGTAGCGCGGAGGAGCGCAGACGCATACCGTGTCAGCCGTCAGCTCTCCCGGCCACCTGCTGCACCGCTGCTTCTGCGTGTTACTGTATGCAGCTACACAGGTCACGACACTGACGTCATTGCGCGACCTGTGTAGCGCGGAGGAGCGCAGACGCATACCGTGTCAGCCGTCAGCTCTCCCGGCCACCTGCTGCTCCGCTGCTTCTGCGTCTGTGTGTTACTGTATGCAGCTACACAGGTCACGACACTGACGTCATTGCGCGACCTGTGTAGCGCGGAGGAGCGCGGACGCATACCGTGTCAGCCGTCAGCTCTCCCGGCCACCTGCTGCTCCGCTGCTTCTGCGTCTGTGTGTTACTGTATGCAGCTACACAGGTCACGACACTGACGTCATTGCGCGACCTGTGTAGCGCGGAGGAGCGCGGACGCATACCGTGTCAGCCGTCAGCTCTCCCGGCCACCTGCTGCTCCGCTGCTTCTGCGTCTGTGTGTTACTGTATGCAGCTACACAGGTCACGACACTGACGTCATTGCGCGACCTGTGTAGCGCGGAGGAGCGCGGACGCATACCGTGTCAGCCGTCAGCTCTCCCGGCCACCTGCTGCTCCGCTGCTTCTGCGTCTGTGTGTTACTGTATGCAGCTACACAGGTCACGACACTGACGTCATTGCGCGACCTGTGTAGCGCGGAGGAGCGCAGACGCATACCGTGTCAGCCGTCAGCTCTCCCGGCCACCTGCTGCTCCGCTGCTTCTGCGTCTGTGTGTTACTGTATGCAGCTACACAGGTCACGACACTGACGTCATTGCGCGACCTGTGTAGCGCAGAGGAGCGCGGACGCATACCGTGTCAGCCGTCAGCTCTCCCGGCCACCTGCTGCTCCGCTGCCTCTGCGTCTGTGTGTTACTGTATGCAGCTACACAGGTCACGACACTGACGTCATTGCGCGACCTGTGTAGCGCGGAGGAGCGCGGACGCATACCGTGTCAGCCGTCAGCTCTCCCGGCCACCTGCTGCTCCGCTGCTTCTGCGTCTGTGTGTTACTGTATGCAGCTACACAGGTCACGACACTGACGTCATTGCGCGACCTGTGTAGCGCGGAGGAGCGCAGACGCATACCGTGTCAGCCGTCAGCTCTCCCGGCCACCTGCTGCTCCGCTGCTTCTGCGTGTTACTGTATGCAGCTACACAGGTCACGACACTGACGTCATTGCGCGACCTGTGTAGCGCGGAGGAGCGCAGACGCATACCGTGTCAGCCGTCAGCTCTCCCGGCCACCTGCTGCTCCGCTGCTTCTGCGTCTGTGTGTTACTGTATGCAGCTACACAGGTCACGACACTGACGTCACTGCGCGACCTGTGTAGCGCGGAGGAGCGTGGACGCATACCATGTCAGCCGTCAGCTCTCCCGGCCACCTGCTGCACCGCTGCTTCTGCGTCTGTGTGTTACTGTATGCAGCTACACAGGTCACGACACTGACGTCATTGCGCGACCTGTGTAGCGCGGAGGAGCGCAGACGCATACCGTGTCAGCCGTAAGCTCTCCCGGCCACCTGCTGCACCGCTGCTTCTGCGTCTGTGTGTTACTGTATGCAGCTACACAGGTCACGACACTGACGTCATTGCGCGACCTGTGTAGCGCGGAGGAGCGCAGACGCATACCGTGTCAGCCGTCAGCTCTCCCGGCCACCTGCTGCTCCGCTGCTTCTGCGTCTGTGTGTTACTGTATGCAGCTACACAGGTCACGACACTGACGTCACTGCGCGACCTGTGTAGCGCGGAGGAGCGTGGACGCATACCATGTCAGCCGTCAGCTCTCCCGGCCACCTGCTGCACCGCTGCTTCTGCGTCTGTGTGTTACTGTATGCAGCTACACAGGTCACGACACTGACGTCATTGCGCGACCTGTGTAGCGCGGAGGAGCGCAGACGCATACCGTGTCAGCCGTCAGCTCTCCCGGCCACCTGCTGCTCCGCTGCTTCTGCGTCTGTGTGTTACTGTATGCAGCTACACAGGTCACGTAACTGACGTCATTGCGCGACCTGTGTAGCGCGGAGGAGCGCGGACGCATACCGTGTCAGCCGTCAGCTCTGCCGGCCACCTGCTGCTCCGCTGCTTCTGCGACTGTGTGTTACTGTATGCAGCTACACAGGTCACGTAACTGACGTCATTGCGCGACCTGTGTAGCGCGGAGGAGCGCAGACGCATACCGTGTCAGCCGTCAGCTCTCCCGGCCACCTGCTGCTCCGCTGCTTCTGCGTCTGTGTGTTACTGTATGCAGCTACACAGGTCACGACACTGACGTCATTGCGCGACCTGTGTAGCGCGGAGGAGCGCAGACGCATACCGTGTCAGCCGTCAGCTCTCCCGGCCACCTGCTGCTCCGCTGCTTCTGCGTCTGTGTGTTACTGTATGCAGCTACACAGGTCACGACACTGACGTCATTGCGCGACCTGTGTAGCGCGGAGGAGCGCAGACGCATACCGTGTCAGCCGTCAGCTCTCCCGGCCACCTGCTGCACCGCTGCTTCTGCGTGTTACTGTATGCAGCTACACAGGTCACGACACTGACGTCATTGCGCGACCTGTGTAGCGCGGAGGAGCGCAGACGCATACCGTGTCAGCCGTCAGCTCTCCCGGCCACCTGCTGCTCCGCTGCTTCTGCGTCTGTGTGTTACTGTATGCAGCTACACAGGTCACGACACTGACGTCATTGCGCGACCTGTGTAGCGCGGAGGAGCGCGGACGCATACCGTGTCAGCCGTCAGCTCTCCCGGCCACCTGCTGCTCCGCTGCTTCTGCGTCTGTGTGTTACTGTATGCAGCTACACAGGTCACGACACTGACGTCATTGCGCGACCTGTGTAGCGCGGAGGAGCGCGGACGCATACCGTGTCAGCCGTCAGCTCTCCCGGCCACCTGCTGCTCCGCTGCTTCTGCGTCTGTGTGTTACTGTATGCAGCTACACAGGTCACGACACTGACGTCATTGCGCGACCTGTGTAGCGCGGAGGAGCGCGGACGCATACCGTGTCAGCCGTCAGCTCTCCCGGCCACCTGCTGCTCCGCTGCTTCTGCGTCTGTGTGTTACTGTATGCAGCTACACAGGTCACGACACTGACGTCATTGCGCGACCTGTGTAGCGCGGAGGAGCGCAGACGCATACCGTGTCAGCCGTCAGCTCTCCCGGCCACCTGCTGCTCCGCTGCTTCTGCGTCTGTGTGTTACTGTATGCAGCTACACAGGTCACGACACTGACGTCATTGCGCGACCTGTGTAGCGCAGAGGAGCGCGGACGCATACCGTGTCAGCCGTCAGCTCTCCCGGCCACCTGCTGCTCCGCTGCCTCTGCATCTGTGTGTTACTGTATGCAGCTACACAGGTCACGACACTGACGTCATTGCGCGACCTGTGTAGCGCGGAGGAGCGCGGACGCATACCGTGTCAGCCGTCAGCTCTCCCGGCCACCTGCTGCTCCGCTGCTTCTGCGTCTGTGTGTTACTGTATGCAGCTACACAGGTCACGACACTGACGTCATTGCGCGACCTGTGTAGCGCGGAGGAGCGCAGACGCATACCGTGTCAGCCGTCAGCTCTCCCGGCCACCTGCTGCTCCGCTGCTTCTGCGTGTTACTGTATGCAGCTACACAGGTCACGACACTGACGTCATTGCGCGACCTGTGTAGCGCGGAGGAGCGCGGACGCATACCGTGTCAGCCGTCAGCTCTCCCGGCCACCTGCTGCTCCGCTGCTTCTGCGTCTGTGTGTTACTGTATGCAGCTACACAGGTCACGACACTGACGTCATTGCGCGACCTGTGTAGCGCGGAGGAGCGCAGACGCATACCGTGTCAGCCGTCAGCTCTCCCGGCCACCTGCTGCTCCGCTGCTTCTGCGTCTGTGTGTTACTGTATGCAGCTACACAGGTCACGACACTGACGTCATTGCGCGACCTGTGTAGCGCGGAGGAGCGCGGACGCATACCGTGTCAGCCTTCAGCTCTCCCGGCCACCTGCTGCTCCGCTGCCTCTGCGTCTGTGTGTTACTGTATGCAGCTACACAGGTCACGACACTGACGTCATTGCGCGACCTGTGTAGCGCGGAGGAGCGCAGACGCATACCGTGTCAGCCGTCAGCTCTCCCGGCCACCTGCTGCTCCGCTGCTTCTGCGTCTGTGTGTTACTGTATGCAGCTACACAGGTCACGACACTGACGTCATTGCGCGACCTGTGTAGCGCGGAGGAGCGCGGACGCATACCGTGTCAGCCGTCAGCTCTCCCGGCCACCTGCTGCTCCGCTGCTTCTGCGTCTGTGTGTTGCTGTATGCAGCTACACAGGTCACGACACTGACGTCATTGCGCGACCTGTGTAGCGCGGAGGAGCGCGGACGCATACCGTGTCAGCCGTCAGCTCTCCCGGCCACCTGCTGCTCCGCTGCTTCTGCGTCTGTGTGTTACTGTATGCAGCTACACAGGTCACGACACTGACGTCATTGCGCGACCTGTGTAGCGCGGAGGAGCGCGGACGCATACCGTGTCAGCCGTCAGCTCTCCCGGCCACCTGCTGCACCGCTGCTTCTGCGTCTGTGTGTTACTGTATGCAGCTACACAGGTCACGACACTGACGTCATTGCGCGACCTGTGTAGCGCGGAGGAGCGCAGACGCATACCGTGTCAGCCGTCAGCTCTCCCGGCCACCTGCTGCACCGCTGCTTCTGCGTCTGTGTGTTACTGTATGCAGCTACACAGGTCACGACACTGACGTCATTGCGCGACCTGTGTAGCGCGGAGGAGCGCAGACGCATACCGTGTCAGCCGTCAGCTCTCCCGGCCACCTGCTGCTCCGCTGCTTCTGCGTCTGTGTGTTACTGTATGCAGCTACACAGGTCACGACACTGACGTCATTGCGCGACCTGTGTAGCGCGGAGGAGCGCAGACGCATACCGTGTCAGCCGTCAGCTCTCCCGGCCACCTGCTGCTCCGCTGCTTCTGCGTCTGTGTGTTACTGTATGCAGCTACACAGGTCACGACACTGACGTCATTGCGCGACCTGTGTAGCGCGGAGGAGCGCAGACGCATACCGTGTCAGCCGTCAGCTCTCCCGGCCACCTGCTGCACCGCTGCTTCTGCGTCTGTGTGTTACTGTATGCAGCTACACAGGTCACGACACTGACGTCATTGCGCGACCTGTGTAGCGCGGAGGAGCGCGGACGCATACCGTGTCAGCCGTCAGCTCTCCCGGCCACCTGCTGCTCCGCTGCTTCTGCGTCTGTGTGTTACTGTATGCAGCTACACAGGTCACGTAACTGACGTCATTGCGCGACCTGTGTAGCGCGGAGGAGCGCAGACGCATACCGTGTCAGCCGTCAGCTCTCCCGGCCACCTGCTGCTCCGCTGCTTCTGCGTCTGTGTGTTACTGTATGCAGCTACACAGGTCACGACACTGACGTCATTGCGCGACCTGTGTAGCGCGGAGGAGCGCGGACGCATACCGTGTCAGCCGTCAGCTCTCCCGGCCACCTGCTGCTCCGCTGCTTCTGCGTCTGTGTGTTACTGTATGCAGCTACACAGGTCACGACACTGACGTCATTGCGCGACCTGTGTAGCGCGGAGGAGCGCAGACGCATACCGTGTCAGCCGTCAGCTCTCCCGGCCACCTGCTGCTCCGCTGCTTCTGCGTCTGTGTGTTACTGTATGCAGCTACACAGGTCACGACACTGACGTCATTGCGCGACCTGTGTAGCGCGGAGGAGCGCAGACGCATACCGTGTCAGCCGTCAGCTCTCCCGGCCACCTGCTGCTCCGCTGCTTCTGCGTCTGTGTGTTACTGTATGCAGCTACACAGGTCACGACACTGACGTCATTGCGCGACCTGTGTAGCGCGGAGGAGCGCAGACGCATACCGTGTCAGCCGTCAGCTCTCCCGGCCACCTGCTGCTCCGCTGCTTCTGCGTCTGTGTGTTACTGTATGCAGCTACACAGGTCACGACACTGACGTCATTGCGCGACCTGTGTAGCGCGGAGGAGCGCAGACGCATACCGTGTCAGCCGTCAGCTCTCCCGGCCACCTGCTGCACCGCTGCTTCTGCGTCTGTGTGTTACTGTATGCAGCTACACAGGTCACGACACTGACGTCATTGTGCGACCTGTGTAGCGCGGAGGAGCGCAGACGCATACCGTGTCAGCCGTCAGCTCTCCCGGCCACCTGCTGCTCCGCTGCTTCTGCGTCTGTGTGTTACTGTATGCAGCTACACAGGTCACGTAACTGACGTCATTGCGCGACCTGTGTAGCGCGGAGGAGCGCAGACGCATACCGTGTCAGCCGTCAGCTCTCCTGGCCACCTGCTGCTCCGCTGCTTGCTGGGTATAAGAGGCGCGGGGTAGTGATGTCACTATCCTGCGCCTCTACACCAAGCTACCGAAGACCGAGGACAGGAAGAAACCTCCTCCGAAGAACAAGAGGGGAGTATTATGATTTATTTTTATTTATTCTAGACTGGAGGCATTCATTGTGTAAATGGCGCAGTGATTATATAAACAAGACAGGCTGGGGACATGAATTCTATTTCTGGGGCAGGCTAGGGGCATTCACTTCATGGCTGTGGGCATTCATTTTATTGCTAGAGCAGGCAGGGGCTATTAATTGCATGTCTGGGGCGAGCTGGGGCTATTAATTGCATGTCCGGGGCGGGCTGGGGGTATTAATTGCATGTCCGGGGCGGGCTATTAATTGCATGTCCGGGGCGGGCTATTAATTGCATGTCCGGGGCGGGCTATTAATTGCATGTCTGGGGCGAGCTGGGGCTATTAATTGCATGTCCGGGGAGGGCTGGGGCTATTAATTGCTTGTCTGGGGCGGGCTGGGGGTATTAATTGCATGTCCGGGGCAGGCTGGGGGTATTAATTGCATGTCCGGGGCGGGCTATTAATTGCATGTCCGGGGTGGGCTATTAATTGCATGTCCGGGGTGGGCTATTAATTGCATGTCCGGGGTGGGCTATTAATTGCATGTCCGGGGTGGGCTATTAATTGCATGTCTGGGGCGAGCTGGGGCTATTAATTGCATGTCCGGGGAGGGCTGGGGCTATTAATTGCATGTCCGGGGTGGGCTATTAATTGCATGTCCGGGGTGGGCTGGGGGTATTAATTGCATGTCCGGGGTGGGCTGGGGGTATTAATTGCATGTTCGGGGCGGGCTATTAATTGCATGTCCGGGGAGGGCTGGGGCTATTAATTGCATGTTCGGGGTGGGCTGGGGCTATTAATTGCATGTCCGGGGTGGGCTATTAATTGCATGTCCGGGGTGGGCTATTAATTGCATGTCCGGGGAGGGCTGGGGCTATTAATTGCATGTCCGGGGTGGGCTGGGGGTATTAATTGCATGTCCGGGGTGGGCTGGGGGTATTAATTGCATGTTCGGGGCGGGCTATTAATTGCATGTCCGGGGTGGGCTATTAATTGCATGTCCGGGGAGGGCTGGGGCTATTAATTGCATGTTCGGGGTGGGCTGGGGCTATTAATTGCATGTCCGGGGTGGGCTATTAATTGCATGTCCGGGGCGGGCTATTAATTGCATGTCCGGGGTGGGCTATTAATTGCATGTCCGGGGTGGGCTATTAATTGCTTGTCCGGGGTGGGCTGGGGGTATTAATTGCATGTCCGGGGTGGGCTGGGGGTATTAATTGCATGTTCGGGGCGGGCTGGGGCTATTAATTGCTTGTGCGGGGTGGGTTGGGGGTATTAATTGCATGTTCGGGGCGGGCTATTAATTGCATGTCCGGGGTGGGCTATTAATTGCATGTCCGGGGAGGGCTGGGGCTATTAATTGCTTGTGCGGGGTGGGTTGGGGGTATTAATTGCATGTCCGGGGTGGGCTGGGGCTATTAATTGCATGTCCGGGGCGGGCTATTAATTGCATGTTCGGGGTGGGCTGGGGCTATTAATTGCATGTCCGGGGCGGGCTGGGGCTATTAATTGCATGTCCGGGGTGGGCTGGGGCTATTAATTGCATGTCCGGGGCGGGCTATTAATTGCATGTCCGGGGCGGGCTATTAATTGCATGTCCAGGGCGGGCTGGGGCTATTAATTGTATGTCTGGGGTGGGCTGGGGCTATAAATTGCATGTCCAGGGCGGGCTGTGGCTATTAAATGTATGTTTGGGGCGGGCTGGGCTATTCATTGCATGTCCGGGGCGGGCTAGGGCTATTAACTGCATGTCCGGGGCGGGAAGGGGCTATTAACTGCATGTCCGGGGCGGGCTGGGGCTATTAATTGCATGTTCGTTGTGGGCTGGGGCTATTAATTGAATGTCCGGGGTGGGCTATTAATTGCATGTCCGGGGAGGGCTGGGGCTATTAATTGCTTGTCCGGGGTGGGTTGGGGGTATTAATTGCATGTCCGGGGCGGGCTATTAATTGCATGTCCGGGGCGGGCTATTAATTGCATGTTCGGGGCGGGCTATTAATTGCATGTCCAGGGCGGGCTGGGGCTATTAATTGTATGTCCAGGGCGGGCTGGGGCTATTAATTGTATGTCTGGGGTGGGCTGGGGCTATTAAATGCATGTTTGGGGCGGGCTGGGCTATTCATTGCATGTTTGGGGCGGGAAGGGGCTATTAACTGCATGTCCGGGGCGGGAAGAGGCTATTAACTGCATGTCCGGGGCGGGCTGGGGCTATTAACTGCATGTCTGGGGCGGGCTGGGGCTAATAATTGCATGTCCGGGGCGGGCTGGGGCTAATAATTGCATGTCCGGGGCGGGCTGGGGCTAATAATTGCATGTCCGGGGCGGGCTGGGGCTAATAATTGCATGTCCGGGGCGGGAAGGGGCTACTAATTGCATGTCCGGGGCGGGAAGGGGCTATTAACTGCATGTCCGGGGCGGGCTGGGGCTATTAACTGCATGTCTGGGGAGGGCTGGGGCTAATAATTGCATGTCCGGGGAGGGCTGGGGCTAATAATTGCATGTCCGGGGGCGGGCTGGGGTCACCATTACAGTATGTTACATTATAGGGCACTATTTGTGTGGTACTAATTAGAGATGAGCGAACACTAAAATGCTCGGGTACTCGTTATTCGAGACGAACTTTTCCCGATGCTCGAGTGCTCGTCTCGAATAACGAACCCCATTGAAGTCAATGGGAGACTGGAGCATTTTTCATGGGGACCAAGGCTCTGCACAGGGAAGCTTGGCCAAACACCTGGGAACCTCAGAAAAGGATGGAAACACCACGGAAATGGACAGGAAACAGCAGGGGTAGCATGCATGGATGCCTCTGAGGCTGCTTAAACGCACCATTATGCCAAAATTATGGGCAACAGCATGGCCATGACAGAGTGACAGAATGAAGCTAGATAGCATCTAAAACATGCAATAATTGACCCTGACACTATAGGGGACGGCATGCAGAGGCAGCGGCAGCAGCGGCAGGCTAGAGAGTGTCATGGCGACATACCCTAAATGGACTCAGGCTTCAAACCAATGGGTGGCAGAGAGGAACCAAAGGAGGTGAGCAAGAAGTGCTCAAATAATATCGGTACATGATAAGAGTTTGCCAGTATATTTTGTGGATTACACAGCAGGGTGGCGACAAAGTTAACATGGAAGCCATGAAAACAACCCAAAATTCTGCCTGACACAGCTCGTTTGATAAGGGGACCATGTATGGAGGCAGTGAACTAGTAGTAGATTAAAGGTGCTGCAGTTAAAACTATGTTAGTTGGATCTTGGCATGGAGCTGGCGCTCCGCTGCCAGACGAGCTTTCGCCAATCCAAGCCCCTGTCTCTAGGCTACTCCCCAAACAGCACTTTTGTATAAGATCAAGTGTAGTAGCGTTCTTATAAGTTTAGGATATGCCGGGTGAGGGGAATGTAAACAGATACGCAAGAAGCGCATGATGCGCATGGAGCTGGCGCTCCGCTGCCAGGCGAGCTTTCGCCAATCCAAGCCCCTGTCTCTAGGCTACTCCCCAAACAGCACTTTTGTATAAGATCAAGTGTAGTAGCGTTCTTATAAGTTTAGGATATGGCGGGTGAGGGGAATGTAAACAGATGCGCAAGAAGCGCTGAAATAATATCCCTAAATGGTAAAAGTTTGCAAGTATATTTTGTGGATTACACAGCAGGGTGGCGACAAAGTTAACAACTTTGATGTGGAATGCCCTGTAATAGCTCTTGGGCGGTGTGCCTTTTATCGCCTAGGCTCAGCAGTTTCAGCACCGCCTGCTGTCGCTTAGCGACGGCACTGCTGCTGTGCCTAGAGCTACCGACTGATGGCGCCATGCCCACGGATGGTAATTCGGAGGAGGAGGAGGTGGAGGAGGGGTGGGAGGAGGTATAGTAGGCCTTTGAGACCTGGACCGAGGTAGGCCCCGCAATTCTCTGCGTCGGCAGTATATGAGCAGCCCCAGGGTCAGACTCGGTCCCAGCCTGCACCAAGTTAAGTGTAGTAGCGTTCTTATAAGTTTGGGATATGGCGGGTTAGGGGAATGTAAACAGATGCGCAAGAAGCGCATGATGCGCATGGAGCTGGCGTTCCGCTGCCAGGCGAGCTTTCGCCAATCCAAGCCCCTGTCTCTAGGCTACTCCCCAAACAGCACTTCTAAGAACCTTTTGTATAAGATCAAGTGTAGTAGCGTTCTTATAAGTTTAGGATATGCCGGGTGAGGGGAATGTAAACAGATGCGCAAGAAGCGCTGAAATAATATCCCTAAATGGTAAAAGTTTGCCAGTATATTTTGTGGATAACACAGCAGGGTGGCGACAAAGTTAACAACTTTGATGTGGAATCCATGAAAACAACCCAAATTTCTGCCTGACACACCTCGTTTGATAAAGGGACGATGTATGGAGGCAGCTATATGGACGACTTTTGGAGGTAGCAATGGAGACAACGTGTGGAGGCTGCTATGGAGACAATTTAATTTGGATAGTGCCTGTATGTGGCAGTCCCAAACATTTTTCAAACCAGAGGAGCAGGTAGGTGGCCCTCCAGTAAAATGGAATAGATTGAGTGCCTGTATGTGGCAGTCCCAAAAATTCTTCAAACCAGAGGAGCAGGTAGGTGGCCCTCCAGTAAAATGGAATAGATTGAGTGCCTGTATGTGGCAGTCCCAAAAATTCTTCAAACCAGAGGAGCAGGTAGGTGGCCCTCCAGTAAAATGGAATAGATTGAGTGCCTGTATGTGGCAGTCCCAAAAATTGTTCAAACCAGAGGACCGGGTAGGTGGCCCTCCAGAAAAATGGAATAGATTGAGTGCCTGTATGTGGCAGTCCCAAAAATTGTTCAAACCAGAGGACCGGGTAGGTGGCCCTCCAGAAAAATGGAATAGATTGAGTGCCTGTATGTGGCACTCACAAAAATTGTTTCAAACAGAGGACCGGGTAGGTGGCCCTCCAGAAAAATTAAATGCATGAAGTATAGCAAGAGCCAGTGGGCCCTGTCAAAAAATAGCCATTTTCCTCTGCTTTACTGTACAAAGAGGAGGAGAAGGAGGAAAATGAGGAGGAGGAGGAGGA
Organism: Engystomops pustulosus; assembly: GCF_040894005.1. NCBI lineage: Eukaryota > Metazoa > Chordata > Amphibia > Anura > Leptodactylidae > Engystomops > Engystomops pustulosus. The sequence continues at coordinate 31,434 of NW_027285067.1, forward strand.
GTGGATCAATTATTCAGGTTGAGCTTCCTTCACCTGGTGGAGATTGGAAATTCTGAGAAATCCAGCCTTTATTCATTTTAATAAGCGTCAGCCTGTCAGCGCTGTCAGTCGACAGGCGTGTACGCTTATCGGTGATGATGCCACCAGCTGCACTGAAAACCCGCTCGGACAAGACGCTAGCGGCAGGGCAGGCAAGAACCTCCAAGGCGTACAGCGCCAGTTCGTGCCACATGTCCAGCTTTGAAACCCAGTAGTTGTAGGGAGCTGTGTGATCATTTAGGACGATGGTATGGTCAGCTACGTACTCCCTCACCATCTTTCTGTAAAGATCAGCCCTACTCTGCCGAGACTGGGGACAGGTGACAGTGTCTTGCTGGGGTGACATAAAGCTGGCAAAAGCCTTGTAAAGCGTACCCTTGCCAGTGCTGGACAAGCTGCCTGCTCGCCTACTCTCCCTCGCTACTTGTCCCGCAGAACTACGCACTCTGCCGCTAGCGCTGTCAGAAGGGAAATACTGTTTCAGCTTGTGCACCAGGGCCTGCTGGTATTCATGCATTCTCACACTCCTTTCCTCTGCAGGGATGAGAGTGGCAAGATTTTGCTTGTACCGTGGGTCCAGGAGAGTGAACACCCAGTAATCGGTGCTGGAATAAATTCTTTGAACGCGAGGGTCACGGGATAGGCAGCCTAGCATGAAATCTGCCATATGCGCCAGAGTACCAACGCGTAAGAATTCACTCCCCTCACTGGCCTGACTGTCCATTTCCTCCTCCTCCAACTCCTCTTCTTCTGCCCATACACGCTGAACAGTGAAGGACTCAACAATGGTCCCCTCTTGTGTCTCGCCAACATTCTCCTCCTCTTCCTCCTCATCCTCCTCCACCTCCACCTCCTCCGATATGCGCTGAGAAACAGACCTCAGGGTGCTTTGGCTATCAACAAGGGAATATTCTTCCCCCGTCTCTTGTGACGAGCGCAAAGCTTCCGACTTCATGCTGACCAGAGAGTTTTTCAACAGGCCAAGCAGCGGGATGGTGAGGCTGATGATGGCGGCATCGCCACTGACCATCTGTGTTGACTCCTCAAAGTTACTCAGCACCTGACAGATATCAGACATCCACGTCCACTCCTCATTGTAGACTTGAGGAAGCTGACTGACCTGACTACCAGTTCTGGTGGAAGTTGACATCTGGCAGTCTACAATCGCTCTGCGCTGCTGGTAAACTCTGGATAACATGGTCAGTGTTGAATTCCACCTCGTGGGCACGTCGCACAACAGTCGGTGAGCGGGCAGTTGGAGGCGGCGCTGCGCTGCCCTGAGAGTGGCAGCATCTGGGCTGGACTTCCTGAAATGCGCACAGATGCGGCGCACCTTCGTGAGCAAATCAGACAGATTGGGGTATGTCTTGAGGAAACGCTGCACTATCAGATTTAACACATGGGCCAGGCATGGCACATGTGTCAGTCTGCCGAGTTGCAGAGCCGCCACCAGGTTACGGCCGTTGTCACACACAACCATTCCCGGCTTGAGGTTCAGCGGTGCCAGCCACAGATCAGTCTGCGCCGTGATGCCCTGTAATAGCTCTTGGGCGGTGTGCCTTTTGTCGCCTAGGCTCAGCAGTTTGAGCACCGCCTGCTGTCGCTTAGCGACGGCACTGCTGCTGTGCCTAGAGCTACCGACTGATGGCGCCGTGCCCACGGATGGTAGTTCGGAGGAGGAGGTGGAGGAGGGGTGGGAGGAGGAGGAGGCATAGTAGGCCTGAAACACCTGGACCGAGGTAGGCCCCGCAATCCTCGGCGTCGGCAGTATATGAGCAGCCCCAGGGTCAGACTCGGTCCCAGCCTCCACCAAGTTAACCCAATGTGCCGTCAGCGATATATAGTGGCCCTGCCCGGCAGCACTCGTCCACGTGTCCGTGGTCAGGTGGACCTTGTCAGAAACGGCGTTGGTCAGGGCACGGATGATGTTGTCTGACACGTGCTGGTGCAGGGCTGGGACGGCACATCGGGAAAAGTAGTGGCGGCTGGGGACCGAATACCGAGGGGCGGCCGCCGCCATGAGGTTGCGAAAGGCCTCGGTCTCTACTAGCCTATAGGGCAGCATCTCCAGGCTAAGCAATCTGGAGATGTGCACATTAAGGGCTTGGGCGTGCGGGTGGGTTGCACTATATTTGCGTTTCCGCTCCAGCGTCTGGGGTATGGAGAGCTGAACGCTGGTGGATGCTGTGGAGGATCGTGGAGGCGACGATGGGGTTTTTGTGGCAGGGTCCTGGGCAGGGGGCTGACTAGCAGCTGACACAGGGGAAGGAGCAGTGGTGTGCACGGCCGGAGGTGAACGGGCTTGTTGCCACTGAGTGGGGTGCTTAGCATTCATATGCCTGCGCATACTGGTGGTAGTTAAGCTAGTAGTGGTGGAACCCCTGCTGAGCCTGGTTTGGCAAATGTTGCACACCACAGTCCGTCGGTCATCCGGTGTTTCCTTAAATAACCTCCACACTTCTGAAGATCTAGCCCTCGCCGCAAGAGCCCTCACCACGGGAGCTTCACTAGTTGACAGTGGCGCTGATGCACCAGCTCTGGCCCTGCCTCTCCGTCTGGCCCCACCACTGCCTCTTCCAACCTGTTCAGGTCGAGGACTCTCCTCCGTCTCAGAAGCACTGTGTTCACCCGGCCTCTCAACCCAGCTTGGGTCTGTCACCTCATCATCCTCCGATCCCTCAGTCTGCTCCCCCCTCGGACTTCCTGCCCTGACAACAACTTCCCCACTGTCTGACAACCGTGTCTCCTCATCGTCGGACACCTCTTTACACACTTCCACTACGTCAAGAAGGTCATCATCACCCACAGACTGTGACTGGTGGAAAACCTGGGCATCGGAAAATTGCTCAGCAGCAACCGGACAAGTGGTTTGTGACTGTGGGAAGGGTCCAGAAAACAGTTCCTCAGAGTATGCCGGTTCAAATGGCAAATTTTCCTGGGAGGGGGCAGACTGGGGGGGAGGAGGCTGAGGTGCAGGAGCTGGAGGAGTGGGGATTTCGGTGACATGGGTGGACTGCGTGGAAGACTGACTGGTGGTGGACAAATTGCTCGAAGCATTGTCAGCAATCCACGACATCACCTGTTCGCACTGTTCTGGCCTCAACAGTGCTCTACCACGAGTCCCAGTAACTTCAGACATGAACCTAGGGAGTGTAGCTCTGCGGCGTTCCCCTGCTCCCTCATCAGCAGGTGGTGTCTCACCCCGCCCAGGACCACGGCCTCTGACCCCTGCAGTAGTTGGACGCCCACGTCCCCGCCCTCGTCCTCTACCCCTAGCCCTGGGGTTAAACATTTTTAAAATGAGAGTTATAACTTTTTTTTTTTTTTTACTTTTTTTTGTTTTTTTTTGTGTTTTTTTGTGTTTTTTGTTTTTTTTTGTGTTTTTTGTTTTTTTTTGAGTTTTTAGAACCAAACAATCCTATCCTATTGCTATGGCTATTTTCTAGCCAAGTATCAAAGGAAGCACACTACTATGCCAGATGAGATGACACTGAGTTAGTGCCTAATAGAAATCCAACCCCTACTGAATTTTCCCACTTCAGCCTTTGCTATGGATATGTGCGCCACTAAGCGCAGAACACAGCGGTCGCAAGTCTCACTACAAATTGCTCAGAATTGGCAAGTACATGCACTGCAGAAACTACAGCCACCAGCAGATCAACCAGAAATCAAATATATAGAACGCTACTGTAGGCTTCAAGAAGCTATTTGTATTCTCCTATGGCTATTTTCTAGCCAAGTATCAAAGGAAGCACACTACTATGCCAGATGAGATGACACTGAGTTAGTGCCTAATAGAAATCCAACCCCTACTGAATTTTCCCACTTCAGCCTTTGCTATGGATATGTGCGCCACTAAGCGCAGAACACAGCGGTCGCAAGTCTCACTACAAATTGCTCAGAATTGGCAAGTACATGCACTGCAGAAACTACAGCCACCAGCAGATCAACCAGAAATCAAATATATAGAACGCTACTGTAGGCTTCAAGAAGCTGTTTGTATTCTCCTATGGCTATTTTCTAGCCAAGTATCAAAGGAAGCACACTACTATGCCAGATGAGATGACACTGAGTTATTGCCTAATAGAAATCCAACCCCTACTGAATTTTCCCACTTCGGTCTTTGCTATGGATATGTGCGCCACTAAGCGCAGAACACAGCGGTCGCAAGTCTCACTACAAATTGCTCAGAATTGGCAAGTACATGCACTGCAGAAACTACAGCCACCAGCAGATCAACCAGAAATCAAATATATAGAACGCTACTGTAGGCGTAAGTAAGCTGTTTGTATTCTCCTATGGCTATTTTCTAGCCAAGTATCAAAGCACACTACTATGCCAGATGAGATGACACTGAGTTATTGCCTAATAGAAATCCAACCCCTACTGAATTTTCCCACTTCGGTCTTTGCTATGGATATGTGTGCCACTAAGAGCTAAACACAACGGTAGCAAGTCCCCCTGCTAATTCCTCACAAAATGGTAAAAGATGCAAATTAAAATAAAAAAAGTAGAACGTTATTGTAGCCCTAAGAAGGGCTGTTGGGTTCTTTGAGAATCACTCCTGCCTAACAGTAAGCTAATAGAACACCCTAACGCTTTCCCTGACCAGCAGCAGCTCTCTCCCTAGCGGCATCCAGACACAGAATGATCCGAGCAGCGCGGGCAGGGGCTAGTCTATCCCAGGGTCACCTGATCTGGCCAGCCAACCACTGCTATCGACGTGTAAGGGTACCACGTCATGCTGGGTGGAGTGCAGAGTCTCCTGGCTTGTGATTGGCTCTGTTTCTGGCCGCCAAAAAGCAAAACGGCGGGAGATGCCATTTTCTCGAGCGGGCGAAGTATTCGTCCGAGCAACGAGCAGTTTCGAGTACCCTAATGCTCGACCGAGCATCAAGCTCGGACGAGCATGTTCGCTCATCTCTAGTACTAATATAAAGATTTATTACAGTATTTGGGGCACAGTATTGGTGGTAGCAGAAGAAGGGACAATGGGAAAGTGCAGCACATAAGACGTCTGTGTGGTGCAGGAAAGCTGTGTACCTGGAGGAAGAGACAAGGTGATGGTGGAACTAATCCGAGGACACGTCACCTGATGTCACTGGATGCAAAAGGTGAGGATCTCATGTGTTTTCTGTAGCTGTATATGATACATACTGATTTATTTCATGTTCCCTTCTGTGTATATATGTAGTATTATAGTAGTTATATTCCTGTACATAGGGGGCAGTATTATAGTAGTTATATCCCTGTACATAGGGGGCAGTATTATAGTAGTTATATTCCTGTACATAGGGGGCAGTATTATAGTAGTTATATTCCTGTACATAGGGGGCAGTATTATAGTAGTTATATTCTTGTACATAGGGGCAGTATTATAGTAGTTATATTCCTGTACATAGGGGGCAGTATTATAGTAGTTATATTCCTGTACCTAGTGGGCAGTATTATAGTAGTTATATTCCTGTACATAGTGGGCAGTATTATAGTAGTTATATTCTTGTACATAGGGGGCAGTATTATAGTAGTTATATTCCTGTACATAGGGAGCAGTATTATAGTAGTTATATACCTGTACATAGGGGGCAGTATTATAGTAGTTATATTCTTGTACATAGGGGGCAGTATTATAGTAGTTATATTCCTGTACATAGGGGGCAGTATTATAGTAGTTATATTCCTGTACATATGGAGCAGCATTATAGTAGTTATATTCCTGTACATAGGGGGCAGTATTATAGTAGTTATATTCCTGTACATAGGGGGCAGTATTATAGTAGTTATATTCCTGTACATAGGGGGCAGTATTATAGTAGTTATATTCCTGTACATAGGGGGCAGTATTATAGTAGTTATATTCCTGTACCTAGTGGGCAGTATTATAGTAGTTATATTCCTGTACATAGTGGGCAGTATTATAGTAGTTATATTCTTGTACATAGGGGGCAGTATTATAGTAGTTATATTCTTGTACATAGGGGGCAGTATTATAGTAGTTATATTCCTGTACATAGGGGGCAGTATTATAGTAGTTATATTCTTGTACATAGGGGGCAGTATTATAGTAGTTATATTCCTGTACATAGGGGGCAGTATTATAGTAGTTATATTCCTGTACATAGGGGGCAGTATTATAGTAGTTATATTCCTGTACATAGGGGGCAGTATTATAGTAGTTATATTCCTGTACCTAGTGGGCAGTATTATAGTAGTTATATTCCTGTACATAGTGGGCAGTATTATAGTAGTTATATTCCTGTACATAGGGGACAGTATTATAGTAGTTATATTCTTGTACACAGGGAGCAGTATTATAGTAGTTATATTCCTGTACATAGGGGACAGTATTATAGTAGTTATATTCCTGTACATAGGGGGCAGTATTATAGTAGTTATATTCCTGTACATAGGGGGCAGTATTATAGTAGTTATATTCCAGTACATAGGGAGCAGTATTATAGTACTTATATTCCTGTACATAGGGGGCAGTATTATAGTAGTTATATTCCTGTACATAGGGGGCAGTATTATAGTAGTTATATTCCTGTACATAGGGGGCAGTATTACAGTAGTTATATTCCTGTACATAGGGGCAGTATTATAGTAGTTATATTCCTGTACATAGGGGCCAGTATTATAGTAGTTATATTCCTGTACATAGGGGGCAGTATTATAGTAGTTATATTCTTGTACATAGGGGGCAGTATTATAGTAGTTATATTCCTGTACATAGGGGGCAGTATTATAGTAGTTATATTCTTGTACATAGGGGGCAGTATTATAGTAGTTATATTCCTGTACATAGGGGGCAGTATTATAGTAGTTATATTCCTGTACATAGGGGGCAGTATTATAGTAGTTATATTCCTGTACATAGGGGGCAGTATTATAGTAGTTATATTCCTGTACATAGTGGGCAGTATTATAGTAGTTATATTCCTGTACATAGTGGGCAGTATTATAGTAGTTATATTCCTGTACATAGGGGACAGTATTATAGTAGTTATATTCTTGTACACAGGGAGCAGTATTATAGTAGTTATATTCCTGTACATAGGGGACAGTATTATAGTAGTTATATTCCTGTACATAGGGGGCAGTATTATAGTAGTTATATTCCTGTACATAGGGGGCAGTATTATAGTAGTTATATTCCAGTACATAGGGAGCAGTATTATAGTACTTATATTCCTGTACATAGGGGGCAGTATTATAGTAGTTATATTCCTGTACATAGGGGGCAGTATTATAGTAGTTATATTCCTGTACATAGGGGGCAGTATTACAGTAGTTATATTCCTGTACATAGGGGGCAGTATTATAGTAGTTATATTCCTGTACATAGGGGGCAGTATTATAGTAGTTATATTCCTGTACATAGGGGGCAGTATTATAGTAGTTATATTCCTGTACATAGGGGGCAGTATTATAGCAGTTATATTCCTGTACATAGGGGGCAGTATTATAGTAGTTATATTCCTGTACATAGGGGCAGTATTATAGTAGTTATATTCCTGTACATAGGGGCAATATTATAGTAGTTATATTCCTGTACATAGGGGGCAGTATTATAGTAGTTATATTCCTGTACATAGGGGGCAGTATTATAGTAGTTATATTCCTGTACATAGGGGGCAGTATTATAGCAGTTATATTCCTGTACATAGGGAGCAGTATTATAGTAGTTATATTCCTGTACATAGGGGGCAGTATTATAGTAGTTATATTCCTGTACATAGGGGGCAGTATTACAGTAGTTATATTCCTGTACATAGGGGGCAGTATTATAGTAGTTATATTCCAGTACATAGGGAGCAGTATTATAGTAGTTATATTCCTGTACATAGGGGGCAGTATTAAAGTAGTTATATTCCTGTACATAGGGGGCAGTATTATAGTAGTTATATTCTTGTACATAGGGGGCAGTATTATAGTAGTTATATTCTTGTACATAGGGAGCAGTATTATAGTAGTTATATTCCTGTACATAGGAGGCAGTATTATAGTAGTTATATTCCTGTACATAGGGGGCAGTATTATAGTAGTTATATTTCTGTACATAGGGGGCAGTATTATAGTAGTTATATTCTTGTACATAGGGGGCAGTATTATAGTAGTTATATTCTTGTACATAGGGGGCAGTATTATAGTAGTTATATTCCTGTACATAGGGGACAGTATTATAGTAGTTATATTCTTGTACATAGGGGGCAGTATTATAGTAGTTATATTCCTGTACATAGGGGGCAGTATTATAGTAGTTATATTTCTGTACATAGGGGGCAGTATTATAGTAGTTATTTCCCTGTACATAGGGGGCAGTATTATAGCAGTTATATCCCTGTACATAGGGGGCAGTATTATAGTAGTTATATTCTTGTACATAGGGGGCAGTATTACAGTAGTTATATTCTTGTACATAGGGGGCAGTATTATAGTAGTTATATTCCTGTACATAGGGGGCAGTATTATAGTAGTTATATTCTTGTACATAGGGGCAGTATTATAGTAGTTATATTCCTGTACATAGGGGCAGTATTATAGTAGTTATATCCCTGTACATAGGGGGCAGTATTATAGTAGTTATATCCCTGTACATAGGGGGCAGTATTATAGTAGTTATATTCTTGTACATAGGGGGCAGTATTATAGTAGTTATATTCCTGTACATAGGGGACAGTATTATAGTAGTTATATTCTTGTACATAGGGGGCAGTATTATAGTAGTTATATTCTTGTACATAGGGGGCAGTATTATAGTAGTTATATTCCTGTACATAGGGGGCAGTATTATAGTAGTTATATTCCTGTACATAGGGGGCAGTATTATAGTAGTTATATTCTTGTACAAAGGGGGCAGTATTATAGTAGTTATATTCCTGTACATAGGGAGCAGTATTATAGTAGTTATATACCTGTACATAGGGGGCAGTATTATAGTAGTTATATTCCTGTACATAGGGGGCAGTATTATAGTAGTTATATTCCTGTACATAGGGGGCAGTATTATAGTAGTTATATTCTTGTACATAGGGGGCAGTATTATAGTAGTTATATTCCTGTACATAGGGGACAGTATTATAGTAGTTATATTCTTGTACATAGGGGGCAGTATTATAGTAGTTATATTCCTGTACATAGGGAGCAGTATTATAGTAGTTATATTCCTGTACATAGGGGGCAGTATTATAGTAGTTATATTCCTGTACATAGGGGGCAGTATTATAGTAGTTATATTCCTGTACATAGGGGGCAGTATTATAGTAGTTATATTCCTGTACATAGGGGGCAGTATTATAGTAGTTATATTCCTGTACATAGGGGCAGTATTATAGTAGTTATATTCCTGTACATAGGGGGCAGTATTATAGTAGTTATATTCCTGTACATAGGGGGCAGTATTATAGTAGTTATATTCCTGTACATAGGGGACAGTATTATAGTAGTTATATTCTTGTACATAGGGGGCAGTATTATAGTAGTTATATTCTTGTACATAGGGGGCAGTATTATAGTAGTTATATTCCTGTACATAGGGGGCAGTATTATAGTAGTTATATTCTTGTACAAAGGGGGCAGTATTATAGTAGTTATATTCCAGTACATAGGGAGCAGTATTATAGTAGTTATATTCCTGTACATAGGGGGCAGTATTATAGTAGTTATATTCCTGTACATAGGGGGCAGTATTATAGTAGTTATATTCCTGTACATAGGGGGCAGTATTATAGTAGTTATATTCCTGTACATAGGGGGCAGTATTATAGTAGTTATATTCCTGTACATAGGGGCAGTATTATAGTAGTTATATTCCTGTACATAGGGGGCAGTATTATAGTAGTTATATTCTTGTACATAGGGGGCAGTATTATAGTAGTTATATTCTTGTACATAGGGGACAGTATTATAATAGTTATATTCCTGTACATAGGGGGCAGTATTATAGTAGTTATATTCCTGTACATAGGGGGCAGTATTATAGTAGTTTTATTTTGTATATAGAAGTAGGAATTAAATGAGTTATTCTATATGTACCAAAATTTGTTGGTTATAACTCCACCCACATGTCTTGACTCCACCCATAAAATGGGGTCGCTTTTCCAGTTTTTTCCAGGGCCATTTTAAATTGCCAGTCCGCCCCTGGTGTTAGTGATCTGGCACCGGCTCCGTTCAGCAGCCGCTGACAAAAGGGGGACGCAGGCTGCAGCAAGTCCTTGTTGCCCGTGTACTACATCCAATGTTGGAAAGGGTTTACTCCTTCAGGCCTATTTTGGCCTCTAGGACGCGGCCCCACTTTTAAGATGTTTGAAAACCCTTTAGGTGTTTTATAGGAGTTAAAACTAAATGGAGGCGCAGTCTACTAATTGAAATATTTTTTCACAATACACTCATTTTGGGTGAAATGATAAAAGGCTCCACAAAGTTTGATCCCCAATTCCTCCCGAGTACACGGATCCCCCATATGTGGTGGTAACCTGCTGTACGGGCGCACGGCCGGGCACAGAAGGGAAGGAGGCCATGCAGAGCAGATTTGCTATGTCACATTGTACAGGCTCTAATTTCTTTTTTGTTTTTTTATTGTGGACCTATAGGGGGGGACGCAGGGATACCAAATATGTGGAAGGTTTGTGTATTTTATTCAAATTTACTGAAAACTAATTTGGAGAAAATCTTGTACATTTCAGCATCACCATCTTTTCATATGCAGAACTTTTTTATATTTCGGCTGACAAATCTGGTTAGGAGCTTCTTCTTCTTAGTGGTCTTGTTTTAGAGTGCGTAACATTTTTTTTATCGCTTTTTAGAGCATTTTTTAAAAAGGTATTAATTAAAAATGATCTTATTTTGGAAAGTTTTTTGCGTTTTTTCTCCGGCGTTTACCGTGCAGGTCCAGTAACGATTCTTTTTTACAGATTGTTACATACCAAATATGTGTGTGTGTGTGTGTGTGTGTGTGTGGGGGGGAAAGTGACATTTTAGGGGCTTATATTTTCATGTATTTATTCTAATGTGTTAACTTTAGTGTTTTTACATGTTTTTAATTTTCCATATTTGAACTTGAACCAGCGCTGTTCTGATCGCTAGTTCAAGTCCAATACACGGCTCTACAATGCTTCTTCAGGGAGATTGTGCAGCCCCAGGGCACTTGGCATTCCTCGGGGCTGCGCAGAAGAGGAACACCCTTACACACCGCAATCATGCATGACCGCGGCGTTTAAGGGGTTAACACCCGCGATCGGAGTGTTAGCGCGCGTTGTCAGCTGTTATAGACAGCTGACAGCCGCAGCTTCTGGTGCCGGCTCCGTTCGGCCGCAGGTATCTAGCCGCAGGGACGTAGTATAAGGTCCAGGTGCGCCTAGGGGTTAATGGCTCACTGATGGATATATCCCTCTTGGTGTGGAGAAGGGCAAAATAATCGCAAAGACTGGCGGTTGGCAAGACATCGCGATTATTTCAGGGCTGGTATGTCACAAAGCTGCCATACAAGTCCTGATAGATGTGTCCTGTCACACAGCATACACAGCTACAGCTCAGTGTGAGGGTCAGGCTGTGTCCTACCTCATCCCTGCTGTGCAGATTCTCCTAATGGTCTGTAGCTCCAGGAGAAGGAGCAGAGGGTCTCCGGGTCACACAGCAGCCGCTCTCCAGGTAACCCTCCTGATAATTCCTCCTCAGACATTGCGATTATTTCAGGGCTGGTATGTCACAAAGCTGCCATACAAGTCCTGATAGATGTGTCCTGTCACACAGCATACACAGCTACAGCTCAGTGTGAGGGTCAGGCTGTGTCCTACCTCATCCCTGCTGTGCAGATTCTCCTAATGGTCTGTAGCTCCAGGAGAAGGAGCAGAGGGTCTCCGGGTCACACAGCAGCCGCTCTCCAGGTAACCCTCCTGATAATTCCTCCTCAGACATTGCGATTATTTCAGGGCTGGTATGTCACAAAGCTGCCATACAAGTCCTGATAGATGTGTCCTGTCACACAGCATACACAGCTACAGCTCAGTGTGAGGGGCAGGCTGTGTCCTACCTCATCCCTGCTGTGCAGATTCTCCTAATGGTCTGTAGCTCCAGGAGAAGGAGCAGAGGGTCTCCGGGTCACACAGCAGCCGCTCTCCAGGTAACCCTCCTGATAATTCCTCCTCAGACATTGCGATTATTTCAGGGCTGGTATGTCACAAAGCTGCCATACAAGTCCTGATAGATGTGTCCTGTCACACAGCATACACAGCTACAGCTCAGTGTGAGGGTCAGGCTGTGTCCTACCTCATCCCTGCTGTTCAGATTCTCCTAATGGTCTGTAGCTCCAGGAGAAGGAGCAGAGGGTCTCCGGGTCACACAGCAGCCGCTCTCCAGGTAACCCTCCTGATAATTCCTCCTCAGACATTGCGATTATTTCAGGGCTGGTATGTCACAAAGCTGCCATACAAGTCCTGATAGATGTGTCCTGTCACACAGCATACACAGCTACAGCTCAGTGTGAGGGTCAGGCTGTGTCCTACCTCATCCCTGCTGTGCAGATTCTCCTAATGGTCTGTAGCTCCAGGAGAAGGAGCAGAGGGTCTCCGGGTCACACAGCAGCCGCTCTCCAGGTAACCCTCCTGATAATTCCTCCTCAGACATTGCGATTATTTCAGGGCTGGTATGTCACAAAGCTGCCATACAAGTCCTGATAGATGTGTCCTGTCACACAGCATACACAGCTACAGCTCAGTGTGAGGGGCAGGCTGTGTCCTACCTCATCCCTGCTGTGCAGATTCTCCTAATGGTCTGTAGCTCCAGGAGAAGGAGCAGAGGGTCTCCGGGTCACACAGCAGCCGCTCTCCAGGTAACCCTCCTGATAATTCCTCCTCAGACATTGCGATTATTTCAGGGCTGGTATGTCACAAAGCTGCCATACAAGTCCTGATAGATGTGTCCTGTCACACAGCATACACAGCTACAGCTCAGTGTGAGGGTCAGGCTGTGTCCTACCTCATCCCTGCTGTTCAGATTCTCCTAATGGTCTGTAGCTCCAGGAGAAGGAGCAGAGGGTCTCCGGGTCACACAGCAGCCGCTCTCCAGGTAACCCTCCTGATAATTCCTCCTCAGACATTGCGATTATTTCAGGGCTGGTATGTCACAAAGCTGCCATACAAGTCCTGATAGATGTGTCCTGTCACACAGCATACACAGCTACAGCTCAGTGTGAGGGTCAGGCTGTGTCCTACCTCATCCCTGCTGTGCAGATTCTCCTAATGGTCTGTAGCTCCAGGAGAAGGAGCAGAGGGTCTCCGGGTCACACAGCAGCCGCTCTCCAGGTAACCCTCCTGATAATTCCTCCTCAGACATTGCGATTATTTCAGGGCTGGTATGTCACAAAGCTGCCATACAAGTCCTGATAGATGTGTCCTGTCACACAGCATACACAGCTACAGCTCAGTGTGAGGGTCAGGCTGTGTCCTACCTCATCCCTGCTGTGCAGATTCTCCTAATGGTCTGTAGCTCCAGGAGAAGGAGCAGAGGGTCTCCGGGTCACACAGCAGCCGCTCTCCAGGTAACCCTCCTGATAATTCCTCCTCAGACATTGCGATTATTTCAGGGCTGGTATGTCACAAAGCTGCCATACAAGTCCTGATAGATGTGTCCTGTCACACAGCATACACAGCTACAGCTCAGTGTGAGGGTCAGGCTGTGTCCTACCTCATCCCTGCTGTTCAGATTCTCCTAATGGTCTGTAGCTCCAGGAGAAGGAGCAGAGGGTCTCCGGGTCACACAGCAGCCGCTCTCCAGGTAACCCTCCTGATAATTCCTCCTCAGACATTGCGATTATTTCAGGGCTGGTATGTCACAAAGCTGCCATACAAGTCCTGATAGATGTGTCCTGTCACACAGCATACACAGCTACAGCTCAGTGTGAGGGTCAGGCTGTGTCCTACCTCATCCCTGCTGTTCAGATTCTCCTAATGGTCTGTAGCTCCAGGAGAAGGAGCAGAGGGTCTCCGGGTCACACAGCAGCCGCTCTCCAGGTAACCCTCCTGATAATTCCTCCTCAGACATTGCGATTATTTCAGGGCTGGTATGTCACAAAGCTGCCATACAAGTCCTGATAGATGTGTCCTGTCACACAGCATACACAGCTACAGCTCAGTGTGAGGGTCAGGCTGTGTCCTACCTCATCCCTGCTGTGCAGATTCTCCTAATGGTCTGTAGCTCCAGGAGAAGGAGCAGAGGGTCTCCGGGTCACACAGCAGCCGCTCTCCAGGTAACCCTCCTGATAATTCCTCCTCAGACATTGCGATTATTTCAGGGCTGGTATGTCACAAAGCTGCCATACAAGTCCTGATAGATGTGTCCTGTCACACAGCATACACAGCTACAGCTCAGTGTGAGGGTCAGGCTGTGTCCTACCTCATCCCTGCTGTTCAGATTCTCCTAATGGTCTGTAGCTCCAGGAGAAGGAGCAGAGGGTCTCCGGGTCACACAGCAGCCGCTCTCCAGGTAACCCTCCTGATAATTCCTCCTCAGACATTGCGATTATTTCAGGGCTGGTATGTCACAAAGCTGCCATACAAGTCCTGATAGATGTGTCCTGTCACACAGCATACACAGCTACAGCTCAGTGTGAGGGTCAGGCTGTGTCCTACCTCATCCCTGCTGTTCAGATTCTCCTAATGGTCTGTAGCTCCAGGAGAAGGAGCAGAGGGTCTCCGGGTCACACAGCAGCCGCTCTCCAGGTAACCCTCCTGATAATTCCTCCTCAGACATTGCGATTATTTCAGGGCTGGTATGTCACAAAGCTGCCATACAAGTCCTGATAGATGTGTCCTGTCACACAGCATACACAGCTACAGCTCAGTGTGAGGGTCAGGCTGTGTCCTACCTCATCCCTGCTGTGCAGATTCTCCTAATGGTCTGTAGCTCCAGGAGAAGGAGCAGAGGGTCTCCGGGTCACACAGCAGCCGCTCTCCAGGTAACCCTCCTGATAATTCCTCCTCAGACATTGCGATTATTTCAGGGCTGGTATGTCACAAAGCTGCCATACAAGTCCTGATAGATGTGTCCTGTCACACAGCATACACAGCTACAGCTCAGTGTGAGGGTCAGGCTGTGTCCTACCTCATCCCTGCTGTGCAGATTCTCCTAATGGTCTGTAGCTCCAGGAGAAGGAGCAGAGGGTCTCCGGGTCACACAGCAGCCGCTCTCCAGGTAACCCTCCTGATAATTCCTCCTCAGACATTGCGATTATTTCAGGGCTGGTATGTCACAAAGCTGCCATACAAGTCCTGATAGATGTGTCCTGTCACACAGCATACACAGCTACAGCTCAGTGTGAGGGTCAGGCTGTGTCCTACCTCATCCCTGCTGTGCAGATTCTCCTAATGGTCTGTAGCTCCAGGAGAAGGAGCAGAGGGTCTCCGGGTCACACAGCAGCCGCTCTCCAGGTAACCCTCCTGATAATTCCTCCTCAGACATTGCGATTATTTCAGGGCTGGTATGTCACAAAGCTGCCATACAAGTCCTGATAGATGTGTCCTGTCACACAGCATACACAGCTACAGCTCAGTGTGAGGGTCAGGCTGTGTCCTACCTCATCCCTGCTGTGCAGATTCTCCTAATGGTCTGTAGCTCCAGGAGAAGGAGCAGAGGGTCTCCGGGTCACACAGCAGCCGCTCTCCAGGTAACCCTCCTGATAATTCCTCCTCAGACATTGCGATTATTTCAGGGCTGGTATGTCACAAAGCTGCCATACAAGTCCTGATAGATGTGTCCTGTCACACAGCATACACAGCTACAGCTCAGTGTGAGGGTCAGGCTGTGTCCTACCTCATCCCTGCTGTGCAGATTCTCCTAATGGTCTGTAGCTCCAGGAGAAGGAGCAGAGGGTCTCCGGGTCACACAGCAGCCGCTCTCCAGGTGACCCTCCTGATAATTCCTCCTCAGACATTGCGATTATTTCAGGGCTGGTATGTCACAAAGCTGCCATACAAGTCCTGATAGATGTGTCCTGTCACACAGCATACACAGCTACAGCTCAGTGTGAGGGTCAGGCTGTGTCCTACCTCATCCCTGCTGTGCAGATTCTCCTAATGGTCTGTAGCTCCAGGAGAAGGAGCAGAGGGTCTCCGGGTCACACAGCAGCCGCTCTCCAGGTAACCCTCCTGATAATTCCTCCTCAGACATTGCGATTATTTCAGGGCTGGTATGTCACAAAGCTGCCATACAAGTCCTGATAGATGTGTCCTGTCACACAGCATACACAGCTACAGCTCAGTGTGAGGGTCAGGCTGTGTCCTACCTCATCCCTGCTGTTCAGATTCTCCTAATGGTCTGTAGCTCCAGGAGAAGGAGCAGAGGGTCTCCGGGTCACACAGCAGCCGCTCTCCAGGTAACCCTCCTGATAATTCCTCCTCAGACATTGCGATTATTTCAGGGCTGGTATGTCACAAAGCTGCCATACAAGTCCTGATAGATGTGTCCTGTCACACAGCATACACAGCTACAGCTCAGTGTGAGGGTCAGGCTGTGTCCTACCTCATCCCTGCTGTTCAGATTCTCCTAATGGTCTGTAGCTCCAGGAGAAGGAGCAGAGGGTCTCCGGGTCACACAGCAGCCGCTCTCCAGGTAACCCTCCTGATAATTCCTCCTCAGACATTGCGATTATTTCAGGGCTGGTATGTCACAAAGCTGCCATACAAGTCCTGATAGATGTGTCCTGTCACACAGCATACACAGTCTCATGGAGAAATGACCATGAGGGTCTTTTGATTCACGAGGCTTTAACCATCCTCGTCCACGTTGCAAGAGTGAGTTCCGAATTAAATGAGTCTGTGTCCAGCACTGGAATTTGACTAACTTGAAAGAAAAGACAATACCTGTCCTTAACTGAAGTTAGCATACAACAAGACTGATGAGTTTATTGTGGGACCAACATTTATAGAAAACCATAAGGCACTTTACATAAGGCGTGTAATTAGGAAAGCAGCACCTATAATTGGGTGTTCTCACCCAGGAAATGTAATACTATTTGGTAACTTCACACAAAGGAGTCTAATACTATTGGCTACATGCAAATACTGAAACTTCCCAGGTGTTCACCTGGATACCTTCCACTAGGTGGTGCTAGCGAGCACTAAGTCTTTTGTGTGCTGACGGGCACACCTAAATTTTAGTTATCACTACACAAAGTTATATGAAATGAATGCTGAGTCTTTAAAATGTCCGACAATATAGAAGATGGCGTCTGAGTCCAGTGTAATATCTTTAACAACAGCTACAGCTCAGTGTGAGGGTCAGGCTGTGTCCTACCTCATCCCTGCTGTGCAGATTCTCCTAATGGTCTGTAGCTCCAGGAGAAGGAGCAGAGGGTCTCCGGGTCACACAGCAGCCGCTCTCCAGGTGACCCTCCTGATAATTCCTCCTCAGACATTGCAGCAGCTCACACAGGGGGAGGAGGAGGAGGGGCCATGCTGTGCCATGCTCTGCGGTGCTGGGAGCTCACACAGGGGGGGAGGAGGAGGGGCCAAGCTGTGCCATGCTCTGCGGTGCTGTGCTGGGAGCTCACACAGGGGGGAGGAGGAGGGGCTGTGCTGTGCCATGCTCTGCGGTGCTGGGAGCTCACACAGGGGGGAGGAGGAGGGGCTGTGCTGTGCCATGCTCTACGGTGCTGGGAGCTCACACAGGGGGGGAGGAGGAGGGGCTGTGCTGTGCCATGCTCTGCGGTGCTGGGAGCTCACACAGGGGGGGAGGAGGAGGGGCTGTGCTGTGCCATGCTCTGCGGTGCTGGGAGCTCACACAGGGGGAGGAGGAGGAGGGGCCATGCTGTGCCATGCTCTGCGGTGCTGGGAGCTCACACAGGGGGGAGGAGGAGGGGCTGTGCTGTGCCATGCTCTGCGGTGCTGGGAGCTCACACAGGGGGAGGAGGAGGAGGGGCCATGCTGTGCCATGCTCTGCGGTGCTGGGAGCTCACACAGGGGGGAGGAGGAGGGGCTGTGCTGTGCCATGCTCTACGGTGCTGGGAGCTCACACAGGGGAGGAGGAGGAGGGGCTGTGCTGTGCCATGCTCTGCGGTGCTGGGAGCTCACACAGGGGGGGAGGAGGAGGGGCTGTGCTGTGCCATGCTCTGCTGTGCTGGGAGCTCACACAGGGGGGGAGGAGGAGGGGCTGTGCTGTGCCATGCTCTGCTGTGCTGGGAGCTCACACAGGGGGGAGGAGGAGGGGCTGTGCTGTGCCATGCTCTGCGGTGCTGGGAGCTCACACAGGGGGGAGGAGGAGGGGCTGTGCTGTGCCATGCTCTGCGGTGCTGGGAGCTCACACAGGGGGGGAGGAGGAGGGGCCATGCTGTGCCATGCTCTGCGGTGCTGGGAGCTCACACAGGGGGGGAGGAGGAGGGGCTGTGCTGTGCCATGCTCTGCGGTGCTGGGAGCTCACACAGGGGGGGAGGAGGAGGGGCCATGCTGTGCCATGCTCTGCGGTGCTGGGAGCTCACACAGGGGGGGAGGAGGAGGGGCTGTGCTGTGCCATGCTCTGCGGTGCTGGGAGCTCACACAGGGGGGAGGAGGAGGGGCTGTGCTGTGCCATGCTCTACGGTGCTGGGAGCTCACACAGGGGAGGAGGAGGAGGGGCTGTGCTGTGCCATGCTCTGCGGTGCTGGGAGCTCACACAGGGGGGGAGGAGGAGGGGCTGTGCTGTGCCATGCTCTGCGGTGCTGGGAGCTCACACAGGGGGGGAGGAGGAGGGGCTGTGCTGTGCCATGCTCTGCGGTGCTGGGAGCTCACACAGGGGGGGAGGAGGAGGGGCTGTGCTGTGCCATGCTCTGCGGTGCTGGGAGCTCACACAGGGGGGGAGGAGGAGGGGCTGTGCTGTGCCATGCTCTGCGGTGCTGGGAGCTCACACAGGGGGGGAGGAGGAGGGGCTGTGCTGTGCCATGCTCTGCGGTGCTGGGAGCTCACACAGGGGGGGAGGAGGAGGGGCTGTGCTGTGCCATGCTCTGCGGTGCTGGGAGCTCACACAGGGGGGAGGAGGAGGGGCTGTGCTGTGCCATGCTCTGCGGTGCTGGGAGCTCACACAGGGGGAGGAGGAGGAGGGGCCATGCTGTGCCATGCTCTGCGGTGCTGGGAGCTCACACAGGGGGAGGAGGAGGAGGGGCCATGCTGTGCCATGCTCTGCGGTGCTGGGAGCTCACACAGGGGGGGAGGAGGAGGGGCTGTGCTGTGCCATGCTCTGCGGTGCTGGGAGCTCACACAGGGGGGAGGAGGAGGGGCTGTGCTGTGCCATGCTCTGCGGTGCTGGGAGCTCACACAGGGGGGAGGAGGAGGGGCTGTGCTGTGCCATGCTCTGCGGTGCTGGGAGCTCACACAGGGGGAGGAGGAGGGGCCATGCTGTGCCATGCTCTGCGGTGCTGGGAGCTCACACAGGGGGGGAGGAGGAGGGGCCATGTTGTGCCATGCTCTGCGGTGCTGGGATCTCACACAGGGGGGAGGAGGAGGGGCTGTGCTGTGCCATGCTCTACGGTGCTGGGAGCTCACACAGGGGGGGAGGAGGAGGGGCCATGTTGTGCCATGCTCTGCGGTGCTGGGATCTCACACAGGGGGGAGGAGGAGGGGCTGTGCTGTGCCATGCTCTACGGTGCTGGGAGCTCACACAGGGGGGAGGAGGAGGGGCCATGCTGTGCCATGCTCTGCGGTGCTGGGAGCTCACACAGGGGGGAGGAGGAGGGGCTGTGCTGTGCCATGCTCTGCTGTGCTGGGAGCTCACACAGGGGGGGAGGAGGAGGGGCCATGCTGTGCCATGCTCTGCGGTGCTGGGAGCTCACACAGGGGGGGAGGAGGAGGGGCCATGCTGTGCCATGCTCTGCGGTGCTGGGAGCTCACACAGGGGGGAGGAGGAGGGGCTGTGCTGTGCCATGCTCTGCTGTGCTGGGAGCTCACACAGGGGGGGAGGAGGAGGGGCCATGCTGTGCCATGCTCTGCGGTGCTGGGAGCTCACACAGGGGGGGAGGAGGAGGGGCTGTGCTGTGCCATGCTCTGCGGTGCTGGGATCTCACACAGGGGAGGAGGAGGAGGGGCCATGCTGTGCCATGCTCTGCGGTGCTGGGAGCTCACACAGGGGGGGAGGAGGAGGGGCTGTGCTGTGCCATGCTCTGCTGTGCTGGGAGCTCACACAGGGGGGGAGGAGGAGGGGCTGTGCTGTGCCATGCTCTGCGGTGCTGGGAGCTCACACAGGGAGGAGGAGGAGGGGCCATGCTGTGCCATGCTCTGCGGTGCTGGGAGCTCACACAGGGAGGAGGAGGAGGGGCCATGCTGTGCCATGCTCTGCGGTGCTGGGAGCTCACACAGGGGGGAGGAGGAGGGGCTGTGCTGTGCCATGCTCTGCTGTGCTGGGATCTCACACAGGGGAGGAGGAGGAGGGGCCGTGCTGTGCCATGCTCTGCGGTGCTGGGAGCTCACACAGGGGGGGAGGAGGAGGGGCTGTGCTGTGCCATGCTCTGCGGTGCTGGGAGCTCACACAGGGGGGGAGGAGGAGGGGCTGTGCTGTGCCATGCTCTGCGGTGCTGGGAGCTCACACAGGGGGGGAGGAGGAGGGGCTGTGCTGTGCCATGCTCTGCGGTGCTGGGAGCTCACACAGGGGGAGGAGGAGGAGGGGCTGTGCTGTGCCATGCTCTGCGGTGCTGGGAGCTCACACAGGGGGGGAGGAGGAGGGGCTGTGCTGTGCCATGCTCTGCGGTGCTGGGAGCTCACACAGGGGGAGGAGGAGGAGGGGCTGTGCTGTGCCATGCTCTGCGGTGCTGGGAGCTCACACAGGGGGGAGGAGGAGGGGCTGTGCTGTGCCATGCTCTGCTGTGCTGGGAGCTCACACAGGGGAGGAGGAGGAGGGGCCATGCTGTGCCATGCTCTGCGGTGCTGGGAGCTCACACAGGGGGGAGGAGGAGGGGCTGTGCTGTGCCATGCTCTGCTGTGCTGGGAGCTCACACAGGGGAGGAGGAGGAGGGGCCATGCTGTGCCATGCTCTGCGGTGCTGGGAGCTCACACAGGGGGGGAGGAGGAGGGGCCGTGCTGTGCCATGCTCTGCGGTGCTGGGAGCTCACACAGGGGGAGAGGAGGAGGGGCTGTGCTGTGCCATGCTCTGCGGTGCTGGGAGCTCACACAGGGGGGGAGGAGGAGGGGCTGTGCTGTGCCATGCTCTGCGGTGCTGGGAGCTCACACAGGGGGGGAGGAGGAGGGGCTGTGCTGTGCCATGCTCTACGGTGCTGGGAGCTCACACAGGGGGGGAGGAGGAGGGGCTGTGCTGTGCCATGCTCTGCGGTGCTGGGAGCTCACACAGGGGGGAGGAGGAGGGGCTGTGCTGTGCCATGCTCTGCGGTGCTGGGAGCTCACACAGGGGGGGAGGAGGAGGGGCTGTGCTGTGCCATGCTCTGCTGTGCTGGGAGCTCACACAGGGGGGGAGGAGGAGGGGCCATGCTGTGCCATGCTCTGCGGTGCTGGGAGCTCACACAGGGGGAGGAGGAGGAGGGGCTGTGCTGTGCCATGCTCTGCGGTGCTGGGAGCTCACACAGGGGGAGGAGGAGGAGGGGCCATGCTGTGCCATGCTCTGCGGTGCTGGGAGCTCACACAGGGGGAGGAGGAGGAGGGGCCATGCTGTGCCATGCTCTGCGGTGCTGGGAGCTCACACAGGGGGGGAGGAGGAGGGGCTGTGCTGTGCCATGCTCTGCGGTGCTGGGAGCTCACACAGGGGGGGAGGAGGAGGGGCTGTGCTGTGCCATGCTCTACGGTGCTGGGAGCTCACACAGGGGGGGAGGAGGAGGGGCTGTGCTGTGCCATGCTCTGCGGTGCTGGGATCTCACACAGGGGAGGAGGAGGAGGGGCCATGCTGTGCCATGCTCTGCGGTGCTGGGAGCTCACACAGGGGGGAGGAGGAGGGGCTGTGCTGTGCCATGCTCTGCGGTGCTGGGAGCTCACACAGGGGGGGAGGAGGAGGGGCTGTGCTGTGCCATGCTCTGCGGTGCTGGGAGCTCACACAGGGGGGGAGGAGGAGGGGCTGTGCTGTGCCATGCTCTGCGGTGCTGGGAGCTCACACAGGGGGAGAGGAGGAGGGGCTGTGCTGTGCCATGCTCTGCGGTGCTGGGAGCTCACACAGGGGGGGAGGAGGAGGGGCTGTGCTGTGCCATGCTCTGCGGTGCTGGGAGCTCACACAGGGGGGAGGAGGAGGGGCTGTGCTGTGCCATGCTCTGCGGTGCTGGGAGCTCACACAGGGGGGGAGGAGGAGGGGCTGTGCTGTGCCATGCTCTGCGGTGCTGGGAGCTCACACAGGGGGGGAGGAGGAGGGGCTGTGCTGTGCCATGCTCTGCTGTGCTGGGAGCTCACACAGGGGGGGGAGGAGGAGGGGCTGTGCTGTGCCATGCTCTGCTGTGCTGTGCTGGGAGCTCACACAGGGGGGGAGGAGGAGGGGCCATGCTGTGCCATGCTCTGCGGTGCTGGGAGCTCACACAGGGGGGGAGGAGGAGGGGCTGTGCTGTGCCATGCTCTGCGGTGCTGGGAGCTCACACAGGGGAGGAGGAGGAGGGGCCATGCTGTGCCATGCTCTGCGGTGCTGGGAGCTCACACAGGGGGGAGGAGGAGGGGCTGTGCTGTGCCATGCTCTGCGGTGCTGGGAGCTCACACAGGGGGGGAGGAGGAGGGGCTGTGCTGTGCCATGCTCTGCGGTGCTGGGAGCTCACACAGGGGAGGAGGAGGAGGGGCTGTGCTGTGCCATGCTCTGCGGTGCTGGGAGCTCACACAGGGGGGGAGGAGGAGGGGCTGTGCTGTGCCATGCTCTGCGGTGCTGGGAGCTCACACAGGGGGGGAGGAGGAGGGGCTGTGCTGTGCCATGCTCTGCGGTGCTGGGAGCTCACACAGGGGGAGGAGGAGAAGGAGGGGCCATGCTGTGCCATGCTCTGCGATGCTGGGAGCTCACACAGGGGGGAGGAGGAGGGGCTGTGCTGTGCCATGCTCTGCGGTGCTGGGAGCTCACACAGGGGGGGAGGAGGAGGGGCTGTGCTGTGCCATGCTCTGCGGTGCTGGGAGCTCACACAGGGGGAGGAGGAGGGGCCATGCTGTGCCATGCTCTGCGGTGCTGGGAGCTCACACAGGGGGGAGGAGGAGGGGCTGTGCTGTGCCATGCTCTGCGGTGCTGGGAGCTCACACAGGGGGGGAGGAGGAGGGGCTGTGCTGTGCCATGCTCTGCGGTGCTGGGAGCTCACACAGGGGAGGAGGAGGAGGGGCCATGTTGTGCCATGCTCTGCGGTGCTGGGAGCTCACACAGGGGGGAGGAGGAGGGGCTGTGCTGTGCCATGCTCTGCGGTGCTGGCAGCTCACACAGGGGGGGAGGAGGAGGGGCTGTGCTGTGCCATGCTCTGCGGTGCTGGGAGCTCACACAGGGGGGGAGGAGGAGGGGCTGTGCTGTGCCATACTCTGCGATGCTGGGAGCTCACACAGGGGGGGAGGAGGAGGGGCTGTGCTGTGCCATGCTCTGCTGTGCTGGGAGCTCACACAGGGGGGGAGGAGGAGGGGCCATGCTGTGCCATGCTCTGCTGTGCTGGGAGCTCAGGCTCCGACTTCACAGCCTCCGCGCTGCCCCTGTGTCTCTGCAGCCGGTGTGTCCCGGGACCAGGAGACGGGACAGTCTCTTGTACCGGGACAATGCAGAGAAAACCGTGACAACCTCTTAACCTCCTGGGGCGGCGGGACATAGCTAAAAAATCGTGAAAGTCACGTCGAAACCGGGACGGTTGGGAGGTATGCTTGTATGTCATATCTGCAACATTTTGCATACTTCTGCAAACTTCTCCAGTCTTGCTCTGAGCTCAGGATCTGCAGAATGTTTTGTAAATAGAAGGTGATGAACTGTAAATAGTCTGCAGCTCCTGTCTGTAATGTATCTAATGTCTGTATTATCTGTACTAGTGTCTGCAGTGTATGTAATGTCTGTATTATCTGTACTAGTGTCTGCAGTGTCTGTAATGTCTGTATTATCTGTACTAGTGGCTGTAGTGTATGTAATGTCTGTATTATCTGTACTAGTGTCTGTAGTGTATGTAATGTCTGTATTATCTGTACTAGTGTCTGCAGTGTGTGTAATGTCTGTATTATCTGTACTAGTGTCTGCAGTGTCTGTAATGTCTGTATTATCTGTACTAGTGTCTGTAGTGTATGTAATGTCTGTATTATCTGTACTAGTGTCTGCAGTGTGTGTAATGTCTGTATTATCTGTACTAGTGTCTGTAGTGTATGTAATGTCTGTATTATCTGTACTAGTGTCTGTAGTGTATGTAATGTCTGTATTATCTGTACTAGTGTCTGCAGTGTATGTAATGTCTGTATTATCTGTACTAGTGTCTGCAGTGTCTGTAATGTCTGTATTATCTGTACTAGTGTCTGTAGTGTATGTAATGTCTGTATTATCTGTACTAGTGTCTGTAGTGTATGTAATGTCTGTATTATCTGTACTAGTGTCTGTAGTGTATGTAATGTCTGTATTATCTGTACTAGTGTCTGCAGTGTATGTAATGTATGTATTATCTGTACTAGTGTCTGCAGTGTATGTAATGTATGTATTATCTGTACTAGTGTCTGCAGTGTATGTAATGTCTGTATTATCTGTACTAGTGTCTGTAGTGTATGTAGTGTCTGTATTATCTGTACTAGTGTCTGTAGTGTATGTAGTGTCTGTATTATCTGTACTAGTGTGTGCAGTGTATGTAATGTCTGTATAATCTGTACTAGTGTCTGTAGTGTATGTAGTGTCTGTATTATCTGTACTAGTGTGTGCAGTGTATGTAATGTCTGTATTATCTGTACTAGTGTCTGCAGTGTATGTAATGTGTGTATTATCTGTACTAGTGTCTGCAGTGTATGTAATGTCTGTATTATCTGTACTAGTGTCTGTAGTGTATGTAATGTCTGTATGATCTGTACTAGTGTGTGCAGTGTATGTAATGTCTGTATTATCTGTACTAGTGTCTGCAGTGTATGTAATGTCTGTATTATCTGTACTAGTGTCTGTAGTGTATGTAATGTCTGTATTATCTGTACTAGTGTCTGCAGTGTCTGTAATGTGTCTATTATCTGTACTAGTGTCTGCAGTGTATGTAATGTCTGTATTATCTGTACTAGTGTCTGCAGTGTGTGTAATGTCTGTATTATCTGTACTAGTGTCTGCAGTGTGTGTAATGTCTGTATTATCTGTACTAGTGTCTGCAGTGTATGTAATGTCTGTATTATCTGTACTAGTGTCTGCAGTGTATGTAATGTCTGTATTATCTGTACTAGTGTCTGTAGTGTATGTAATGTATGTATTATCTGTACTAGTGTCTGCAGTGTATGTAATGTCTGTATTATCTGTACTAGTGTCTGTAGTGTATGTAATGTCTGTATGATCTGTACTAGTGTCTGCAGTGTATGTAATGTCTGTATTATCTGTACTAGTGTGTGCAGTGTATGTAATGTCTGTATTATCTGTACTAGTGTCTGCAGTGTATGTAATGTGTGTATTATCTGTACTAGTGTCTGCAGTGTATGTAATGTATGTATTATCTGTACTAGTGTCTGCAGTGTATGTAATGTCTGTATTATCTGTACTAGTGTCTGCATTGTATGTAATGTCTGTATTATCTGTACTAGTGTCTGCAGTGTGTGTAATGTCTGTATTATCTGTACTAGTGTCTGCAGTGTGTGTAATGTCTGTATTATCTGTACTAGTGTCTGCAGTGTGTGTAATGTCTGTATTATCTGTACTAGTGTCTGCAGTGTATGTAATGTCTGTATTATCTGTACTAGTGTCTGCAGTGTATGTAATGTCTGTATTATCTGTACTAGTGTCTGCAGTGTATGTAATGTCTGTATTATCTGTACTAGTGTCTGTAGTGTATGTAATGTCTGTATTATCTGTACTAGTGTCTGCAGTGTATGTAATGTCTGTATTATCTGTACTAGTGTCTGCAGTGTATGTAATGTCTGTATTATCTGTACTAGTGTCTGCAGTGTATGTAATGTCTGTATTATCTGTACTAGTGTCTGCAGTGTATGTAACGTCTGTATTATCTGTACTAGTGTCTGCAGTGTATGTAATGTCTGTATTATCTGTACTAGTGTCTGTAGTGTATGTAATGTCTGTATTATCTGTACTAGTGTCTGCAGTGTATGTAACGTCTGTATTATCTGTACTAGTGTCTGCAGTGTATGTAATGTCTGTATTATCTGTACTAGTGTCTGTAGTGTATGTAATGTCTGTATTATCTGTACTAGTGTCTGCTGTGTGTAATGTCTGTATTATCTGTACTAGTGTCTGCAGTGTATGTAATGTCTGTATTATATGTACTAGTGTCTGCAGTGTATGTAATGTCTGTATTATATGTACTAGTGTCTGCAGTGTATGTAATGTCTGTGTTATCTGTACTAGTGTCTGCAGTGTATGTAATGTCTGTATTATCTGTACTAGTGTCTGCAGTGTATGTAATGTCTGTATTATCTGTACTAGTGTCTGCAGTGTATGTAATGTCTGTATTATCTGTACTAGTGTCTGCAGTGTATGTAATGTCTGTATTATCTGTACCAGTGTCTGCAGTGTATGTAATGTCTGTATTATCTGTACTAGTGTCTGCAGAGTATGTAATGTCTGTATTATCTGTACTAGTGTCTGCAGTGTATGTAATGTATGTACTATCTGTTCTAGTGTCTGGCTGAGCTTTGCTGCTAGAAATGAGCTGTTCTGCAAAGGGGCTCAGTGCTTTCTTCTCAGTTAACGCCACCTTCAGGCTGGAGTGTTTTTGCGCCCGTTTTTGCGCCTAATTGAAAACGTTGCAAGTGATGAATATCATTAGGCACAGCAAAACATCTGGATTGGTAAGATAGATGAGGGAAAACTGGTTATTTTTGCTGCGCAGCTAGTTTGGCATTTAGTCGCAAAAACGGTGCGCCTGAATGAAAAGGCGCAAAAAACAGAAAAAACGAGTGATACATGTGGCCCCAGGGGTGTGGTTTTAAATTTAGGTTTGCAGATAGCAATGTACAAGGAATATACAGTTTGAGATTTTTATATCCTTCTATTTTATTTCAATTTCTTTATTTCTGTATAATTTATCTATTTTTTATTTGATGTATCAGTTTTAGTCTACAGTAACCCAAGAAGACTATACTTTCTGTTTAGGTAGGTGTGAAGTAACTTGGCAGAGGTAAGTGTGAAGAGAAACCAGCAGGGCCGGATTAAGGTTGGTGGGGGCCCCTGGGCGCAAAATCTGGTGAAGGCCCCCACTGAGTGTAGCGTACACATACATCCTCCTGCTTCCTTTCCACTATCCAAAGAGTAACACCACTACATACAGCCGCCTCGCCCCCAGTAACACAGCTACATACAGCCACCTCGCCCCCAGTAACACAGCTACATACAGCCACCTCGCCCCCAGTAACAGTTACATACAGCCCCCTCGCCCCCAGTAACACAGCTACATACAGCCGCCTCGACCCCAGTAACACAGCTACATACAGCCACCTCGCCCCCAGTAACACAGCTACATACAGCCGCCTCGCCCCCAGTAACACAGCTACATACAGCCGCCTCGCCCCCAGTAACACAGCTACATACAGCCCCCTCGCCCCCAGTAACACAGCTACATACAGCCGCCTCGCCCCCAGTAACACCGCTACATACAGCCACCTCGCCCCCAGTAACACAGCTACATACAGCCGCCTCGCCCCCAGTAACACAGCTACATACAGCCCCCTCGCCCCCAGGAACACAGCTACATACAGCCGCCTCACCCCCAGTAACACAGCTACATACAGCCGCCTCATCCCCAGTAACACAGCTACATAAAGCCGCCTCGCCCCCAGTAACAAAGCTACATACAGCCACCTCGCCCCCAGTAACACAGCTACATACAGCCGCCTCACCCCCAGTAACACAGCTACATACAGCCGCCTCACCCCCAGTAACACAGCTACATACAGCCGCCTCGCCCCCAGGAACACAGCTACATACAGCCCCCTCGCCCCCAGGAACACAGCTACATACAGCCCCCTCGCCCCCAGGAACACAGCTACATACAGCCCCCTCGCCCCCAGTAACACAGCTACATACAGCCCCCTCGCCCCCAGGAACACAGCTACATACAGCCGCCTCACCCCCAGTAACACAGCTACATACAGCCCCCTCGCCCTCAGTAACACAGCTACATACAGTCGCCTCATCCCCAGTAACACAGCTACATACAGCCACCTCGCCCCCAGTAACACAGCTACATACAGCCGCCTCACCCCCAGTAACACAGCTACATACAGCCGCCTCGCCCCCAGTAACACAGCTACATACAGCCGCCTCGCCCCCAGTAACAAAGCTACATACAGCCACCTCGCCCCCAGTAACACAGCTACATACAGCCGCCTCACCCCCAGTAACACAGCTACATACAGCCCCCTCGCCCCCAGTAACACAGCTACATACAGCCGCCTCACCCCCAGTAACACAGCTACATACAGCCACCTCGCCCCCAGTAACACAGCTACATACAGCCGCCTCACCCCCAGTAACACAGCTACATACAGCCCCCTCGCCCCCAGTAACACAGCTACATACAGCCGCCTCGCCCCCAGTAACACAGCTACATACAGCCGCCTCACCCCCAGTAACACAGCTACATACAGCCCCCTCGCCCCCAGTAACACAGCTACATACAGCCGCCTCGCCCCCAGTAACACAGCTACATACAGCCCCCTCGCCCCCAGGAACACAGCTACATACAGCCGCCTCACCCCCAGTAACACAGCTACATACAGCCCCCTCGCCCTCAGTAACACAGCTACATACAGTCGCCTCATCCCCAGTAACACAGCTACATACAGCCACCTCGCCCCCAGTAACACAGCTACATACAGCCGCCTCACCCCCAGTAACACAGCTACATACAGCCGCCTCGCCCCCAGTAACACAGCTACATACAGCCGCCTCGCCCCCAGTAACAAAGCTACATACAGCCACCTCGCCCCCAGTAACACAGCTACATACAGCCGCCTCACCCCCAGTAACACAGCTACATACAGCCCCCTCGCCCCCAGTAACACAGCTACATACAGCCGCCTCACCCCCAGTAACACAGCTACATACAGCCACCTCGCCCCCAGTAACACAGCTACATACAGCCGCCTCACCCCCAGTAACACAGCTACATACAGCCCCCTCGCCCCCAGTAACACAGCTACATACAGCCGCCTCGCCCCCAGTAACACAGCTACATACAGCCGCCTCCCCCCAGTAACACAGCTACATACAGCCGCCTCACCCCCAGTAACACAGCTACATACAGCCGCCTCGCCCCCAGTAACACAGCTACATACAGCCGCCTCGCCCCCAGTAACAAAGCTACATACAGCCACCTCGCCCCCAGTAACACAGCTACATACAGCCGCCTCACCCCCAGTAACACAGCTACATACAGCCCCCTCGCCCCCAGTAACACAGCTACATACAGCCGCCTCACCCCCAGTAACACAGCTACATACAGCCACCTCGCCCCCAGTAACACAGCTACATACAGCCGCCTCACCCCCAGTAACACAGCTACATACAGCCCCCTCGCCCCCAGGAACACAGCTACATACAGCCGCCTCACCCCCAGTAACACAGCTACATACAGCCCCCTCGCCCTCAGTAACACAGCTACATACAGTCGCCTCATCCCCAGTAACACAGCTACATACAGCCGCCTCACCCCCAGTAACACAGCTACATACAGCCCCCTCGCCCCCAGTAACACAGCTACATACAGCCGCCTCGCCCCCAGTAACACAGCTACATACAGCCGCCTCGCCCCCAGTAACACAGCTACATACAGCCGCCTCGCCCCCAGTAACAAAGCTACATACAGCCGCCTCGCCCCCAGTAACACAGCTACATACAGCCGCCTCGCCCCCAGTAACACAGCTACATACAGCCGCCTCGCCCCCAGTAACAAAGCTACATACAGCCGCCTCATCCCCAGTAACACAGCTACATACAGCCGCCTCACCCCCAGTAACACAGCTACATACAGCCACCTCGCCCCCAGTAACAGTTACATACAGCCCCCTCGCCCCCAGTAACACAGCTACATACAGCCGCCTCGCCCCCAGTAACACAGCTACATACAGCCGCCTCACCCCCAGTAACACAGCTACATACAGCCCCCTCGCCCCCAGTAACACAGCTACATACAGCCGCCTCGCCCCCAGTAACACAGCTACATACAGCCGCCTCGCCCCCAGTAACACAGCTACATACAGCCGCCTCGTCCCCCAGTAACACAGCTACATACAGCCGCCTCGCCCCCAGTAACACAGCTACATACAGCCGCCTCACCCCCAGTCAAACATCTTTACATCCTTCACCCGTACCAGATATACAGTCCCACATAACATACACCTCAGCCCACACAGCCATGCAGTCCCAAGCAGTGGTGTAAATAGGAGAGATTGGGCCCCATAGCAGATTTCTGCATGGGGTCCCCCTTCCCCTTAAAAAAATATAAACATATGTCGGCTGCATTCACATAAACATGTGGTGGCCAGACTATCGCCTGGCAGGCACACGTCGGGCGTTGTGGAGAGGAGGAGAGGTGATGGCGGCTCACCTCTCCCCTCTCCATAGAGGGTACGGTGAGCACGAAACAGTGAGTACTCGTTGTGCTCACCGTACCGAGCCCATGCGCTATAGATGTCTATGGGGGAAGTATATCCGGTAACAAATTTGCAGCCAGATATACGCCCCCCATACGTTCTTGTGAATGTACCCTTATACATACATGTTTATACAATTACACACTGATATATACAAACCATTATATACTTAGATACACACAAATAAAGTTCTACACACGTATACTTGCACCCATATATATACACACAAGTATACACTTACACACATTCAGTATATAGAGCTTATAAATACATACCATATACACAGTATATACAAAAACCACATCATTCATATATATAAATGTGCACATATATATGCGTGTATAAATACAGTAGATGCATATACACACAGTATTTACACCTATACACAATATATACACCTATACACAGTAGATGCATATATACTCATATACACAGTAGATGCCTATATACACAGTATATACATATATACACATATACACAGTAGATGCCTATATACACAGTATATACATATATACACATATACACAGTAGATGCCTATATACACAGCATATACATATATACACATATACACAGTAGATGCCTATATACACAGTATATACATATATACACATATACACAGTAGATGCCTATATACACAGTATATACATATATACACATATACACAGTAGATGCCTATATACACAGTATATACATATATACACAAATACACAGTGGATGCCTATATACACAGTATATACATATATACACAAATACACAGTGGATGCCTATATACACAGTACATACACATATACACAGTGGATGCCTATATACACAGTATATACATATATACACAGTAGATGCCTATATACACAGTATATACACATATACACAGTAGATGCCTATATACACAGTATATACACATATACACAGTAGATGCCTATATACACAGTATATACACATATACACAGTAGATGCCTATATACACAGTAGATGCCTATATACACAGTAGATGCCTATATACACAGTATATACATATATACACAGTAGATGCCTATATACACAGTATATACATATATACACAGTAGATGCCTATATACACAGTATATACATATATACACAGTAGATGCCTATATACACAGTATATACATATATACACAGTAGATGCCTATATACACAGTATATACATATATACACAGTAGATGCCTATATACACAGTATATACATATATACACAGTAGATGCCTATATACACAGTATATACATATATACACAGTAGATGCCTATATACACAGTATATACATATATACACAGTAGATGCCTATATACACAGTATATACATATATACACAGTAGATGCCTATATACACAGTATATACATATATACACAGTAGGTGCCTATATACACAGTATATACATATATACACATATACACAGTAGATGCCTATATACACTGTATATACACATATACACTCATATACATATATATATACACATATATACACACAGACAAATACATGTATATACTTACCCCCGGTGACCGGCCATGGCGTCAGGCTGGCGTTCGGGCGGGTGCTTCTTCGGGCGGGGGTGTCGGTCGGTTGCCTGTTCGGTCGGGGGGGGGGGGGTTGCTTGCTCGGCCGGGGAGGAGGGGTGGCGGGTGCTTGTTCGAGCGGAGCCGCGCGGGAGCAGGGGGCGGGGCCGGGCGGGAGCGGGGGGCGGGGCCGGGGCGGTTCGAGCGGAGTTGCTTGCGCGGGGTGAGCCGGTGGGGGGGGGGCATTGTTGGATGACTCAACTATAGCGGGGGATGGGGGGCCAGGAGCCGGTTACCTGTGTCGGGGGGCGGAGTCACCTGTGCCGTGCGGGGCGGGCGGCTCCGCCATGCTGTGGTTTGTAATGCCGGGGAGGCCAGGGGGATGGGCGAGCTGGGAAACAGTTACCTGTGGCGGGGGGAGCGCGCTTGCGGAGGCGGAGTCACCTGTGCCGTGCGGGGTGGGCGGCGATGGGCGGGCAGCGGGCGGCTCCGCCATGAAGCGTTATGGACGGGCGTGGAGGCCATGCAGGGGGATGGGCGAGCTGGGAGGCGGTCACCTATGCAGAAAGATGGGCGGGGAGGCGGTCACCTATGTCTAGGGGCGGCGGGCGGCTCAGGAGAGTGTGCGCGGGAGGAGCGGGGGTGCAGTCTGGTGGGGGCCCCTAGGGGGGGCAAGATGGTGGGGGCCCCGGGGCTCTAGCCCCGCGAGCCCCGCCTATAATCCGGCCCTCAAACCAGTACCTGGCTAAGTGTGAAATTTGTCTGTCTTGAATATCTATTATTCTAGCTAGTGCCATGCTAGAACAATAGATCAAATGTGCTAAATATTCCTTTTGATTTATACTGCAATTTCATTGGTCACTGAGTTGCATAAATACAGGTCCAAAATACAACAAGGCCATCAGTTCAATTTGAGCCAAGCTACTGGAAGCACCTTGTTTGCTGCCATTGGACTCCTTGGGGGTCATTTACGAAGGGCCCGATTCGCGTTTTCCCGACGTGTTACCCGAATATTTCCGATTTGCACTGATTGTACCTGAATTGCCCCGGGATTGTGGCGCATCGGCGCCGGTATGCGCGTGACGGAAATCGGGGGGCGTGGCCGAACGAAAACCCGACGTATTCGGAAAAACCGCCGCATTTTAAAAACTGAAAAAGTGTCGCTTGGGAAGCGCTTACCTTCACCTGGTCCAGCTCGGTGCATTCTGGCGCGTTCAGATGATTTTCAGTGCAGCAGCGCCACCTGGTGGACGGCGGAGCAACTACCTTCATAAATCCCGTCCGGACCAGAATCCTGTGCAGAGAAGGCGCCGCTGGATCGCGAATGGCCCGGGTAAGTAAATCTGCACCCTTGTCTGCTTACCCAGACTGCTCTCCTGGATCTTTGACAATCTTGTTCTCTGTTTTGCTGCCTATTTTACTTATTGCATGGTTCATTTGCTTTGAATATTTAACTAATTGAATAGACTGATTTGGCTACTTTGGTTGTGGTATATTTATCATAATTGATACATTTCAAAAATCTACTTTGTTTTACAGTTCCAGAGAAGAAAAGATGGCTTCATCCCTGAAAGAGAACAGGAACCACTTGTTGTGCAAACATTGCATGAAACTGCAAGACAGACTCTCTGTCCACAACTGCAGATGAAGTCCAAATTACCCAGGAGGTTGATGAAGCCAAAAAGAGGATGAAAAACGTTTCTGAAAATTTGAGTATTGTTAATTATGATGATCTGCTTATCAATAACAGTTGTGAGACACTGAAGGGGTTAACTGTGGATGGGCGGTATGTTTCCCCTAGGTTTTCATACTATGCAAGGCCTGAGTGCTGAGTTTGTGTTGTCCAGCACCTTGGACACAGGTGGTGGGAGCAGCCTAATCGGCCTGCATAAAGCTGCTGAGCAGGGCTGAGATCGATGTCTGAGTGGAGGCTGGAGAGCGCACAGCCCTGACCCCTGACCCCTGTGCCCGGAGCAGCAAAGTCTTTTGTGTTAGTGGTGAGTTCGAGAAACTCTGTATAGTTAGCACCCAGACGGGTAGGATATTATATGTTTTGATGCCTGAATGTAAAGGCTGTTTTATTTTGTTCCTGCTGCAATAAACGCAGGCGAGACTTGTTTTGGACTGTACCTTGGTGTCACTGTCTTGAACTGCATCATAAAACCCCCCTACCACGGTCTCTACTGGGCCAAATCTCCCACAGTGTTTTTTCTAACCCACAGGACTTCTTTGTTGATTTCTTGGAGCGTCGCAGATGTGTTAGAAATAAACCATCTGAAAGGTAAATAAATTGGTCATCTATGCTTCTATTTGTATGCCAAAATATATGACTGTCTATCAGATTTTAATACAGTTTTATGTACATCCTTAGGCAACCTTCCGTTGATGATGAGGAACCTCAAGAGGCTGAAGAAGCTGGGTGTAGCGTGCCTCTCAGAAGAAAGGTTTCTGAAGCTGGTCTGCATATGAGGCACGATGGAAATTCTCCTGATTGCATTCAAGGAGCATTTGAAAGTGCACTTCTCTGACACATGCACAAGGAAAGCGGTATGTATGATTTTTTATCAAATAACTCTTTGCCTTCATTACATGAACCTTGCTAGATATGAAATAGATATGTAAACTCACAACCATGTCTTTTTTGTTTTAGGTGGACAACATTGCTCGCTTCCTCCATTTTGTGGACCCAAACGAAATTTCGCTGACCTTTCTCCATGATGCTCACACACTGAAGAGATTCGTCAGCACCATGATTGACTTGAAATTTGCAAATGCAACAATCAAAAATTTCCTTGGACAGATTCAAGTATTTGTAAAATTCTTGACATCAAGATATTTCAAAGACACATTGGGGGAGGAGAGATGCAACGCTGCACTTTCTTTTCTGGATGCAGTAAAGCAGACAAAGGAAGGCCTGAACAAAACCTCCTCCAAACAGCCAGTTAAAAGGTAAGGAAGCTATCAGAACCTTAGGATATTATATTATATGGACTTGTTTATGCATTCTATAACATTTCATTGTTTCTTTCTTTTACTAACAGGAAGCTATCTGTGATGGAGAGCCAGAAAGTACTATCGGCAGCAAAGCTGGACGTGGTCAACATGTTGTCTCACTCTAATCAGGGTGATTTGAGCGACAGTGAGAAAACAATTACTTGTTACTATCTGGAAGCTATCCTTATACTGAAACACCTGTTTGGACCCACTGTGGTTCAAAACCTCCAGGTAACTTATTTTAATATAATTATTTTCACCTGCGGCCCAATGGTTTCCATAGATCATGTTATACCTTGTCTAATGATATTTTTTATCTTTTACTTTTAGGTGAAGAACTGGCTTGCAAAGACCTCAGTGAAGTACAGCGATGGAGGATCTTCAATCAAGGTGTACATCATGACGACAGGAGGAACCAGAATTGTGCTAACAGAGGAGGAGGAGCTGGTGAGTACTAAGAATGTATATTTTATTTATGGTTTGGGGTATGGCAAATCAATTCCCTAACAATTGTCTTCTTCTTAAAGATGTTCAACTACTACTTCAAAAACGTGAGGCCGACTCAACTACAAAAAGATGGCAAGATGGTGAAGGCTTTCTTTCTATCCTGTAAAGGGAACCCGGTGGCAAATCCATCCAATGACATAAATAGACTTCAGAAGAAGTAAGTTATCATTTGGTCTAACAATCTAAGCTTAACATTATTGTTATTATTAATAATTATTATTATTGTTCTTCTAACATTGTCATTATGTATTTTCCTCAGGTATAACTTGCTACCGGTCACTGGAAAGGATGCAAAGCAAGCCTTCAACTGATGGGCAGAGGAGAACCTAGGAACTGAAGATATTGAAATGGCATATGGATATATCCACCAGGACCTAGGTAGCCCATCTGATGAAATGACCATCATAAAGGGTATGTTAGTCATCACCAAATTGGAGCAGATCAGTGAACCATCAACCAAGAAGAGAAGAGTAGAACATCAAGAGGCAGAAGGTGAAACAGAAGAAGATAGTGAAGAAGATGAAAGAGATGTTCCTGTGGAATTAAAGGAGGAGAGCTACCAGAAGTTGCTTCAACTACATCCTTTGGACCTTAACGGGCCACTTCCATCTTTAAACATGTGCAAGCAGGCCAGCGAGCGAAATGCGCAGTACTGCCTGGACAAGTGGAGACGGGACCAGAATAAACTAAGAATCAAGGATGTTGTTGGTAAGTTTCTCTTAAATATGCACTCTGTTTTTATGTATATTTGAATTTCAATCACCTTGACCCCACTGTACCAGGTTATTTTTGCACTAATAGCCTCTGTTCTCATATCCTGCTGTCTAATTCAATCTATTTCCACTTTATTTCATGGACATAATAGCTGGTGATTTAGTTATGCAGCCACATTAATATACTTACTAATTTCTCTCTTTCTTTTTTTTTGCAGAGCACTTCAGGACTCTCCCGTCCACTGAGCAGATTAAAGGCTATGTAGAGCAACAGCCGTGGACTGGCAACCTGCCTAGACCCTCTGAAGTTCTACAGGCCTGGAGACCGCAGGAGCAAAGAAGAAGAACAGAAGATAATCAACGCATTGTGGATCTCATACAATCTCAGGACTGGCCACGACTGGAGGCTGTGGTGGACAGAAAGAAAGGTGGACACACTCTTAAAACACAGACCTTTCAGAAAGGGGACATTGTGTGTGACTATCATGGTGAGCTCTTGGATGGCAAGTATGCAGAAGAACTGCAAAAGACCTTAACAGATGAAAAATGTTAGTTTTTTTTTCCGGGACAATGGTAAGAAAAAATGCATTAATGCCACCAAAGTGCCTTGCCCATGCCACAAGGACAGATTCTCTACATTTGGGAGGCTGATCAATCATTCAGCCAAAAAAACAAATTTGAAGCCTCTGGTAAAACATTTCTACAAAGATGGACCACCTACAATTGTTTTTGAGGCCAAGAAAGATCTTGCTCCTGGCACTGAACTTTTTTTTTGACTACGGCATCAGGAAAAATTCTTATGGAGAAGAAGCAGATCTAAGTTGGCTAAACACCTGAGGTAATTTTTTTTGTATTCTATGTTTCCATTATTTATTTGTTATTTTGATGATTTAATATTCTGTGTATTATATAAATTTTTTTTATTTAAATTGTGTTCAGTATGTTTATATAAACTTAAAAATTAATAAAACAATAATTAAATATCTAATAATAGTATTTTTGCTGTTGGATTTTATTCAAAAAATTTTTTGAATAAAGTGTAAGGTTGTTTTTAACATGTTCTCCATTGGTAGAGTACCCAAGGTAGATGACTCAAAATTGTGTCTAAGCTTGATCTCAGCTAGAGATGAGCGAGCACTAAAATGCTCGGGTGCTCGTTATTCGAGACAAACTTTTCCAGATGCTCGAGTGCTCGTCTCGAATAACGAGCCCCATTGAAGTCAATGGGAGACTCGAGCATTTTTCAAGGGGACCAAGGGTCTGCACAGGGAAGCTTGGTCAAACACCTGGAAACCTCAGAAAATGTCATCATCACCCACAGACTGCGACCGGTGGAAAACCTGGGCATCGGAAAAGAGCTCAGCAGCAACCGGACAAGTGGTTTGTGACTCTGGGAAGGGTCCAGAAAACAGTTCCTCAGAGTATGCCGGTTCAAATGCCCTGGGAGGGGGCAGACTGGGGGGAAGGAGGCTGAGGTGGGGAGCTGGAGGAGTGCTGATTTCGGTGACATGGGTGGACTGCGTGGAAGACTGACTGGTAGACAAATGGCTAGAAGCATTGTCCGCAATCCACGACATCACCTGTTTGCACTGTTCTGGCCTCAACAGTGCTCTACCACGAGTCCCAGTAACTTGAGACATGAACCTAGGGAGTGTAGCTCTGCGGCGTTACCCTGCTCCCTCATCAGCAGGTGGTGTCTCACCCCGCCCAGGACCACTGCCTCTGACCACTGCAGTAGTTGGACGTCCACGCCCTCGTCCTCTACCCCTAGCCCTCGGGTTCAACATTTTCAAAATTAAAGTGTTCATTTTTTTTTTTTTTTTTTTTTTTACAAAACGATGCTATCCTATTGCTATGGCTAGTTTCTAACCTACACTGACAGCACACAACTGAATTTTGTGCTGTGCCTGATGACTTTGAGTTATAAAAAAAAAATAAAAGTAAAAGTAAATAACCCTAAATCAGCAGACTGTGCCTAATTCAAT
This sequence comes from Engystomops pustulosus, assembly GCF_040894005.1. NCBI lineage: Eukaryota > Metazoa > Chordata > Amphibia > Anura > Leptodactylidae > Engystomops > Engystomops pustulosus. Next base: position 69,842 of record NW_027285067.1, read on the forward strand.
CAAACCCCTAATAAATTGTCCCACTTAGGTGTTTGCGATGGATATGTGTGTCTCTAAGAGCTAAATAGAATGTTCCCAAGTATCTCTGCAAATTCCTCACAATTTGGTACTAGCTGCACTACTAGTGCCAGCAAGCCCAGCCACAAGCAAATCAACCAAAAATATATGTATAACGCCTCTTGGCTTCTTGTATGCCTAGTTTCTAGCCTACACTGACAGCACACAACTGGATTTTAAGTCACTTTAAGTTTTGAAAAAAAAAAAAAGGCAGACTGTGCCTAATTCAATCAAACCCCTAATAAATTGTCCCACTTAGGTGTTTGCGATGGATATGTGTGTCACTAAGAGCGAAATAGAAGGTTCCCAAGTCTCCCTGCAAATAACTCACAATATAGTACTAGCTGCACTACTAGAGCCAGCAAGCCCAGCCACAAGCAAACGGAAAAAAAAATATATATATATATATAACTCTATTGTAGCCCTAACAGGGGCTGTTGGGTAAGCTAATATAACATCCTAACGCTATCCCTGCAGCAGCAGCAACTCTCTCCCTAACGGCATCCAGACAGAGAATGATGCGAGCAGCGCGGGCAGGGGCTAGTCTATTCCAGGGTCACCTGATCAGGCCAGCCAACCACTGCTATCGACGTGTAAGGGTACCACGTCATGCTGGGTGGAGTGCAGAGTCTCCTTGCTTGTGATTGGCTCTGTTTCTGGCCGCCAAAAATCAAAACGGCGGGAGATGTCATTTTCTCGAGCTGGCGAAGTATTCGTCCGAGCAACGAGCAGTTACGAGTAAGCTAATGCTCGAACGAGCATCAAGCTCGGACGAGTGTGTTCGCTCATCTCTAATCTCAGCCTTTTGATTACCCAAGGTAGAGGACTAGGTAGAAGACATCCCATCAAGCTACTTCAGGCTTAATAACGGAGATTTTGGATTTCAAGAGTCATGTCAGCAACCATTGGGCTGCACAAAAGATTCTGCCCCTAAATAGCCAAGGCAGCACCCCAGCACAATTGTACTACTTGTACACTGGTCAAGTATCACTTTAGGCTTGGTAAGTGAATTATATGTACTGTTACCTTAAATCTTGCTATATAAGAGTCAAGTCTGAAACCACTAGGCTGCACAAGAGTCAAGTCAGCAACCACTGGGCTGCACAAGAGCCAAGTCTGCAACCACTGGGTTGCACAAAAGATTCTGCCCCCAAATAGCCAAGGCAGCACCCCAGCACAATTGTACTACTTGTACACTGGTCAAGTATCACTTTAGGCTTGGTGAGTAAATTATATGTACTGTTACTAGAGATGAGCGAGCACTAAAATGCTCGGGTGCTCGTTATTCGAGACAAACTTTTCCCGATGCTCGAGTGCTCGTCTCGAATAACGAGCCCCATTGAAGTCAATGGGAGACTGGAGCATTTTTCATGGGGACCAAGGGTCGGCACAGGGAAGCTTGGTCAAACACCTGGAAACCTCAGAAAATGATGGAAACACCACGGAAATGGACAGGAAACAGCAGGGGTAGCATGCATGGATGCCTCTGAGGCTGCTTAATCACACCATTATGCCAAAATTATGGGCAAAAGCATGGCCATGACAGAGTGACCGAATGAGTTTAGATAGCATCTAAAACATCCAATAATTAACCCTGACACTATAGGGGACGGCATGCAGAGGCAGCGGCAGCAGCTGCAGGCTAGAGAGTGGCATGGCGACATACCCTAAATGGACTCAGGCTTCAAAGCAATGGGCGGCAGAGAGGAACCAAAGGAGGTGAGCAAGAAGCGCTGAAATGATTTCCTATGTGAACAAAAGGTTGACGGTATATTTAGTCGATAACACAGCATGGTGGCGACATAGTGACCAAGTTCCATAACGTATCTGGTGAAACACCCGAAAAATGAGCCTGACACAGCTCGTTTGATAAGGGGATGATGTGCTGTATATCCTCTCGCGCTCCAGCGTCTGGGGTATAGAGAGTTAAAAGTTGCACATGGAGACATTGGTGGACACTGTGGAGGATCGTGGAGGCAAAATGGACAGGAAACAGCAGGGGCAGTATGCATGGATGCCTCTGAGGCTGCCTAATCTTGGGATGGAGCTGGCGGTCCGCTGCCAGGCGAGCTTTCGCCTGTCCAAGCCCCTGTCTCTCGGCTCCTCCCCACCCAAAATGGGCCTGGGGGCCAGAAGCGTTTAGTTTGAAAAAATTATAATTTTCAAAGCAGGCGGGGTCGTTTGAATATTTCACCTAGGAATAATGGAATAGCATAGCGGTTCTATTTTTAATTGTTTTTTCGGAAATGGTTCCATGATTAAGAGCAACAGTATGGGGCATCCATATTGCGCTGCTATGATTGTAACTTCAGGTCTCCAGCATGGCGGCGACAGATGGGCCGAGTTCCATTATGTATCTGGTGAAACACCCGAAAATTCTGCCTGACACAGCTCGTTTGATAAGGGGACGATGTATGGAGGCAGTAAGGTAGTAGTAGTAGGTTAAAGATGCTGCAGTTAAAACTATGTTAGTTGGATCTTGGGATGGAGCTGGCGGTCCGCTGCCAGGCGAGCTTTCGCCAATCCAAGCCCCTGTCTCTCGGCTCCTCCCCAAACAGCACTTCTAAGAACCTTTTGTATAAGATCAAATGTAGTAGTGTTCTTATAAGTTTGGGTTATGGCGGGTGAGGGGAATGTAAACAGATGCGCAAGAAGCGCTGAAATAATATCGGTAAATGATAAAAGTTTGCCAGTATATTTTGTGGATAACACAGCAGGGTGGCGACAAAGTTAAAACGTTTGATGTGGAAGCCATGAAAACAACCCAAAATTCTGCATGACACAGCTCGTTTGATAAGGGGACGATGTATGGAGGCAGCTATATGGACGACTTTTGGAGACAGCTATGAAGATGACGTGTGGAGGTAGCAATGGAGACAACGTGTGGAGCCAGCTAAAAAGACGACGTGTGGAGGCTGCTATGGAGACAATTTAATTTGGATAGTGCCTGTATGTGGCAGTCCAAAAGAGTTTTTAAACCAGAGGAGCAGGTAGGTAGTCCTCCAGAAAAATTAAATAGATTGAGTGCCTCTATGTGGCAGTCCAAAAATGTTTTCAAACCAGAGGAGCAGGTAGGTGGCCCTCCAGAAAAATTAAATACATAGAGTACTATAGCTAGAGCCAGTTGGCCCTGGCAAAAAATAGCCAGTTTCCTCTGCTTTAGTGTACAAAGAGGAGGAGAAGGAGGAAAATGAGGAGGAGGAGTGCATAAATTATTCAGGTTGAGCTTCCTTCACCTGGTGGAGAATGGAAATCCTGAGAAATCCAGGCTTTATTCATCTTGATAAGCCTCAGCCTGTCAGCGCTGTCAGTCGACAGGCGTGTACGCTTATCGGTGATGATGCCACCAGCTGCACTGAAAACCCTCTCGGACAACACGCTAGCGGCAGGGCAGGCAAGAACTTCCAAGGCGTACAGCGCCAGTTCGTGCCACATGTCCAGCTTTGAAACCCAGTAGTTGTAGGGAGCTGTGTGATCTTTTAGGACAATGGTATGGTCAGCTACGTACTCCCTCACCATCTTTCTGTAAAGATCAGCCCTACTCTGCCGAGACTGGGGACTGGTGACAGTGTCTTGCTGGGGTGACATAAAACTGGCAAAGGCCTTGTAAAGCGTACCCCTGCCAGTGCTGGACAAGCGGCCTGCTCGCCTACTCTCCCTCGCTACTTGTCCCGCAGAAGTACGCCCGCTGCCGCTTGCGCTGTCAGAAGGGAAATACTGTTTCAGCTTGTGCACCAGGGCCTGCTGGTATTCATGCATTCTCACACTCCTTTCCTCTCCAGGGATGAGAGTGGAAAGATTTTGCTTGTACCGTGGGTCCAGGAGAGTGAATACCCAGTAATCGGTGGTGGAATAAATTCTAAGAACGCGAGGGTCACGGGATAGGCAGCCTGGCATGAAATCTGCCATATGCGCCAGAGAACCAACGCGCAAGAATTCACTCCCCTCACTGGCCTGACTCTCCATTTCCTCCTCCTCCAACTCCTCCAACTCCTCTTCTTCTGCCCATACACGCTGAACAGTGAAGGACTGAACAATGCTCCCCTCTTCTGTCTCCTCTTCCTCCTCATCCTCCTCCACCTCCTCCGATATGCGCTGAGAAACAGACCTGAGGGTGCTTTGGCTATCAACAAGGGAATCTTCTTCCCCCGTCTCTTGTAACGAGCGCAAAGCTTCCGACTTCATGCTGTCCAGAGAGGTTTTCAACAGGCCAAGCAGCGGGATGGTGAGGCTGATGATGGCGGCATCGCCACTGGCCATCTGTGTTGACTCCTCAAAGTTACTCAGCACCTGACAGATATCAGACATCCACGTCCACTCCTCATTGTAGACTTGAGGAAGCTGACTGACCTGACTACCAGTTCTGGTGGAAGTTGACATCTGGCAGTCTACAATCGCTCTGCGCTGCTGGTAAACTCTGGATAACATGGTTAATGTTGAATTCCACCTCGTGGGCAGGTCGCATAACAGTCGGTGAGCGGGCAGTTGGAGGCGGCGCTGCGCTGCCCTGAAAGTGGCAGCATCTGTGCTGGACTTCCTGAAATGCACACAGATGCGGCGCACCTTCGTGAGCAAATCAGACAGATTGGGGTATGTCTTGATGAACCGCTGAACTATGAGATTTGCCGAGAATTGCCGAGATTTGCCGAGTTGCAGAGCCGCCACCAGGTTACGGCCGTTGTCACACACAACCATGCCTGGCTTCAGGTTCAGCGGTGCCAGCCACAGATCAGTCTGCGCCGTGATGCCCTGTAATAGCTCTTGGGCGGTGTGCCTTTTATCGCCTTGGCTCAGCAGTTTGAGCACCGCCTGCTGTCGCTTAGCGACGGCACTGCTGCTGTGCCTAGAGCTACCGACTGATGGCGCCATGCCCACGGATGGTAATTCGGAGGAGGAGGTGGAGGAGGGGTGGGAGGAGGAGGAGGCATAGTAGGCCTGAGAGACCTGGACCGAGGTAGGCCCAGCAATCCTCTGCGTCGGCAGTATATGACCAGCCCCAGGGTCAGACTCGGTCCCAGCCTCCACCAAGTTAACCCAATGTGCCGTCAGCGATATATAGTGGCCCTGCCCGGCAGCACTCGTCCACATGTCCGTGGTCAGGTGGACCTTGTCAGAAACGGCATTGGTCAGGGCACGGATGATGTTGTCTGACACGTGCTGGTGCAGGGCTGGGACGGCACATCGGGAAAAGTAGTGGCGGCTGGGGACCGAATAGCGAGGGGCGGCCGCCGCCATGAGGTTGCGAAAGGCCTCGGTCTCTACCAGCCTATAGGGCTATATAGGCTAAGTAATCTGGAGATGTGGACGTTGAGAGCTTGGGCGTGTGGGTGGGTTGCACTGTACTTCCTCTTGCACTCCAGTGTCTGGGGTATGGAGAGCTGAACGCTGCACATGGAGACATTGGTGGATGCTGTGGAGGATCGTGGAGGCGAAGGTGTGGTTTTCGCACGGGACGTATTTGGGCCGGGGTCCTGGGCAGGGGGCTGACTAGCAGAGGCAGCAGATGACACAGGGGAAGGAGCAGTGGTGTGCCCGGCCGGAGGTGAACGGGCTTGGTGCCATTAAGTGGGGTGTTTAGCATTCATATGCCTGCGCATACTGGTGGTAGTTAAGCTAGTAGTGGTGGAACCTCTGCTGATCTTGGTGTGGCACAGGTTGCACACCACAGTCCGTCGGTCATCCGGTGTTTCTTTAACCTCTTAACGCTCAGCGTCCGATATATCGGACGCTGAGTGCAGTGACTCAAGATCTGAGCCGAACCGGCATCGGGAAAGACGGGGTGCCGGCTATCAGTCACTGATAGCCGGCACCCCAGTGTAACACCCGCGATCGGAGTTGTCTCCGATCGCGGGTGCTTAACCCGTTAAATGCCGCGGTCAGCGCGACCGCGGCATCTAACATGTATCTGGGGGGTCTTTCCCCCACGATCGGCCCCCCCGAACCGTTTTCGGGGTGCGCCGATCGTTGCTATAGTAACTCTGGGGTCCGATCTGGACCCCAGAGTTACCTGCAAGAATTGCCAGTAAGATGGCGTCTGTGACGTCATCTTACTGGCACAGTGCCAGCCTATGCAAGTGTATAGGCTGACACTGATAATACTCTGCAATACATCAGTATTGCAGAATATTATCATGAAGAAGCAATCAGATGATTGCTTCTTCATGTCCCATGGTATAAAAGTGAAAAAGTAAAAAAAAAAGTTATTCAATAAAAAAATAAAGTCATAAATCACTAAAAATGCCCCAAACCCCCAAAACATATAAAGAGACATATAACTAAAAAAAAAGTCTAAATCATAAGACAAACCTCACATATATAGTATCACCGCATCCGTAACAACCCGTAGAATAAAAGTAAATCATTAATGAACCCGCACGATAAACGCCGTAAAAAAAAACTGTTATAAACCCTCCAAAAATTATGATTTTTACCTTTTCAATCCCACAAAAAATGCTATAAAATGTGATCAAAAAACCATATGTACTGCGACATGATACTGGTGCAAAGTACAACATGTCCCGCAAAAAACAAGCCATCAACCAGCTCCGTAGCCAAAAAAGTAACAATGTTATGCCACTTGGAAGACGGCAATACATAAATGATAGATTTTTCCCCACATTAGGGTTTTGTTTGACAAATTTAGTAAAACATAAGAAAATTTATTCATGTCTGGTCCCCGTAATCGTATCAACCCATAGAATAAAGATAACAGGATTATTAGGATATACGGTGAACACCAAAAAAAAAAAAGTAAAAAATCCAGTACAGAATTGATGCTTTTCTACTCCTGTCCTCAAAAAAAGTTCCTAAATTTTCAACAATAGGTGATACAAACCCCAAAATGGTAACATTGGAAAAAGCATCTCGTCCCGCAAAACAAATGCCGTCACATGGCCCCAATAACGAAAAAGCGAAAATTTTATAGCCTTCAAAAGGGGCCAATGAGGAAACTAAAATCCTGGCAGCTGCAGCGCCCTCCTTCCCTTCTGCGCCTCGCTGTGTCCCCATAAAACAAGTCACGGCCACATGTGGGGGGTCTTTGTACTCAGGAGAAATTGCAGAACAAATTGTATGGTGGGTTTTCTCTTTTTATCTTTTGGAAATGTGTAAATTTTAGGGCTAAATGAACGTATAAGGGAACAATATGAACATTCTAAATTTCACCTCCATTTTGATTCAATTACTATGAAGATCTCAAGTTAACAATCTTCGTAAAAGCTGTTTCTGATAGCTTGGGGGGTGCAGATTTGAAAATGGGTAGATTATATAGGGGGTTTTGATGCTAAATATGTAAAATTTCATTCAAAACTGTATTTATCCCCAAAATAGTCAATTCTGAAAATCCGGAAAAGCGATATTCTATTTGCAAGCCGCGTGACATCAAAATAAATTATCCAGACATTTCAGAAATTATGAAAATGTAAAGTAGACAAATGGGAAATGTTATTCAGCAACTTATTTAGGTGGTAAATCGATCTGCCTGAAAACGCAATGATTTTGAATTTCGAAAATGGCAAATTTTTCAAAAAATTTATCATATTTTCTTTTTTTTTGTAAATAAACGCAAAACTTATCTGCCAAAATTTACCACTAAAATGAAGTACAACATGTGGGGAAAAAAGAATCTCAGAATGGCTTTGATAAGTAACAGTGTTCAAAAGTTATAACCGTATAAAGAGACGCAAGTCAGAATCCAAAAAATCGGGCTGAGCCTTAAGCTACAAAATGGCTGCGTCCTTAAGGGGTTAAAGAACCTCCAGACTTCCAAAAATCTAGCCCTCGCCACGGGAGCTTGACTACGTGAAACATTTGGTGCTGATGCACCAGCTCTGGCCCTGCCTCTTCGTCTGGCCCCACCACTGCCTCTTCCAACCTGTTCTCGTCGAGGACTCGCCTCCGTCTCAGAAGCACTGTGTTCACCCGGCCTATCAACCCAGCTTGGGTCTGTCACCTCATCATCCTCCGATCCCTCAGTCTGCTCCCCCCTCGGACTTCCTGCCCTGACAACAACTTCACCACTGTCTGACAACCGTGTCTCCTCATCGTTCGACACCTCTTTACACACTTCTTCCACTACGTCAACAATGTCATCATCACCCACAGACTGCGACCGGTGGAAAACCTGGGCATCGGAAAAGAGCTCAGCAGCAACCGGACAAGTGGTTTGTGACTCTGGGAAGGGTCCAGAAAACAGTTCCTCAGAGTATGCCGGTTCAAATGCCCTGGGAGGGGGCAGACTGGGGGGAAGGAGGCTGAGGTGGGGAGCTGGAGGAGTGCTGATTTCGGTGACATGGGTGGACTGCGTGGAAGACTGACTGGTAGACAAATGGCTAGAAGCATTGTCCGCAATCCACGACATCACCTGTTTGCACTGTTCTGGCCTCAACAGTGCTCTACCACGAGTCCCAGTAACTTGAGACATGAACCTAGGGAGTGTAGCTCTGCGGCGTTCCCCTGCTCCCTCATCAGCAGGTGGTGTCTCACCCCGCTCAGGACCACTGCCTCTGACCACTGCAGTAGTTGGACGCCCACGTCCACGCCCTCGTCCTCTACCCCTAGCCCTCGGGTTCAACATTTTCAAAATTAAAGTGTAAATTTTTTTGTGTTTTTTTTTTTTTTTACAAAACGATGCTATCCTATTGCTATGGCTAGTTTCTAACCTACACTGACAGCACACAACTGGATTTTGTGCTGTGCCTGATGACTTTGAGTTATAAAAAAAAATAAAAGTAAAAAAAAAAATCAGCAGACTGTGCCTAATTCAATCAAACCCCTAATAAATTGTCCCACTTAGGTGTTTGAGATGTGTGTGTCTCTAAGAGCTAAATAGAATGTTCCCAAGTATCTCTGTAAATTCCTCACAATTTGGTACTAGCTGCACTACTAGTGCCAGCAAGCCCAGCCACAAGCAAATCACCAAAAATATATGTATAACGCTATTGTAGGCCTTAGAAGGCCTCTTGGCTTCTTGTATGCCTAGTTTCTAGCCTACACTGACAGCACACAACTGGATTTTAAGTCACTTTAAGTTTTGAAAAAAAAAAAAAAATCGTCAGACTGTGCCTAATTCAATCAAACCCCTAATAAATTGTCCCACTTAGGTGTTTGCGATGGATATGTGTGTCACTAAGAGCTAAATAGAACGTTCCCAAGTCTCCCTGCAAATTCCTCACAATATGGTACTAGCTGCACTACTAGAGCCAGCAAGCCCAGCCACAAGCAAATCAACAAAATATACATATATTGTAGCCCTAACAAGGGCTGTTGGGTTCTTGTAGACTCACTCCTGCCTAACAGTAAGCTAATATAACACCCTAACGCTATCCCTGCAGCAGCAGCAACTCTCTCCCTAACGGCATCCAGACAGAGAATGATGCGAGCAGCGCGGGCAGGGGCTAGTCTATTCCAGGGTCACCTGATCAGGCCAGCCAACCACTGCTGTAAGGGTACCACGTCATGCTGGGTGGAGTGCAGAGTCTCCTTGCTTGTGATTGGCTCTGTTTCTGGCCGCCAAAAATCAAAACGGCGGGAGATGCCATTTTCTCGAGCTGGCGAAGTATTCGTCCGAGCAACGAGCAGTTACGAGTAAGCTAATGCTCGAACGAGCATCAAGCTCGGACGAGTGTGTTCGCTCATCTCTAATCTCAGCCTTTTGGTTACCCAAGGTAGAGGACTAGGTAGAAGACATCCCATCAAGCTACTTCAGGCTTAATAACGGAGATTTTGGATTTCAAGAGTCATGTCAGCAACCACTGGGCTGCACAAAAGATTCTGCCCCTAAATAGCAAAGGCAGCACCCCAGCACAATTGTACTACTTGTACACTGGTCAAGTATCACTTTAGGCTTGGTAAGTGAATTATATGTACTGTTACCTTAGATCTTGCTATACAAGAGTCAAGTCTGAAACCACTAGGCTGCACAAGAGTCAAGTCAGCAACCACTGGGCTGCACAAGAGTCAAGTCAGCAACCACTGGGCTGCACAAGAGTCAAGTCAGCAACCGCTGGGCTGCACAAGAGTCAAGTCAGCAACCACTGGGCTGCACAAGAGTCAAGTCAGCAACCGCTGGGCTGCACAAGAGTCAAGTCTGCAACCACTGGGTTGCACAAAAGATTCTGCCCCCAAATAGCCAAGGCAGCACCCCAGCACAATTGTACTACTTGTACACTGGTCAAGTATCACTTTAGGCTTGGTAAGTGAATTAAATGTACTGCTACTAGAGATGAGCGAGCACTAAAATGCTCGGGTGCTCGTTATTCGAGACAAACTTTTCCCGATGTTCGAGTGCTCGTCTCGAATAACGAGCCCCATTGAAGTCAATGGGAGACTGGAGCATTTTTCATGGGGACCAAGGGTCTGCACAGGGAAGCTTGGTCAAACACCTGGAAACCTCAGAAAATGATGGAAACACCACGGAAATGGACAGGAAACAGCAGGGGTAGCATGCATGGATGCCTCTGAGGCTGCTTAATCACACCATTATGCCAAAATTATGGGCAAAAGCATGGCCATGACAGAGTGACCGAATGAGTTTAGATAGCATCTAAAACATCCAATAATTAACCCTGACACTATAGGGGACGGCATGCAGAGGCAGCGGCAGCAGCTGCAGGCTAGAGAGTGGCATGGCGACATACCCTAAATGGACTCAGGCTTCAAAGCAATGGGCGGCAGAGAGGAACCAAAGGAGGTGAGCAAGAAGCGCTGAAATGATTTCCTATGTGAACAAAAGGTTGACGGTATATTTAGTCGATAACACAGCATGGTGGCGACATAGTGACCAAGTTCCATAACGTATCTGGTGAAACACCCGAAAAATGAGCCTGACACAGCTCGTTTGATAAGGGGATGATGTGCTGTATATCCTCTCGCGCTCCAGCGTCTGGGGAATAGAGAGTTAAAAGTTGCACATGGAGACATTGGTGGACGCTGTGGAGGATCGTGGAGGAAACAGCAGGGGCAGTATGCATGGATGCCTCTGAGGCTGCCTAATCTTGGGATGGAGCTGGCGGTCCGCTGCCAGGCGAGCTTTCGCCTGTCCAAGCCCCTGTCTCTCGGCTCCTCCCCACCCAAAATGGGCCTGGGGGCCAGAAGCGTTTAGTTTGAAAAAATTATAATTTTCAAAGCAGGCGGGGTCGTTTGAATATTTCACCTAGGAATAATGGAATAGCATAGCGGTTCTATTTTTAATTGTTTTTTCGGAAATGGTTCCATGATTAAGAGCGACAGTATGGGGCATCCATATTGCGCTGCTATGATTGCAACTTCAGGTCTCCAGCATGGCGGCGACAGATGGGCCGAGTTCCATTATGTATCTGGTGAAACACCCGAAAATTCTGCCTGACACAGCTCGTTTGATAAGGGGACGATGTATGGAGGCAGTAAGGTAGTAGTAGTAGGTTAAAGATGCTGCAGTTAAAACTATGTTAGTTGGATCTTGGGATGGAGCTGGCGGTCCGCGGCCAGGCGAGCTTTCGCCTGTCCAAGCCCCTGTCTCTCGGCTCCTCCCCAAACAGCACTTCTAAGAACCTTCTGTATAAGATCAAATGTAGTAGTGTTCTTATAAGTTTGGGTTATGGCGGGTGAGGGGAATGTAAACAGATGCGCAAGAAGCGCTGAAATAATATCGGTAAATGATAAAAGTTTGCCAGTATATTTTGTGGATAACACAGCAGGGTGGCGACAAAGTTAACAAGTTTGATGTGGAAGCCATGAAAACAACCCAAAATTCTGCCTGACACAGCTCGTTTGATAAGGGGACGATGTATGGAGGCAGCTATATGGACGACTTTTGGAGGCAGCTATGAAGATGACGTGTGGAGGTAGCAATGGAGACAACGTGTGGAGGCAGCTAAAAAGACGACGTGTGGAGGCTGCTATGGAGACAATTTAATTTGGATAGTGCCTGTATGTGGCAGTCCAAAAGAGTTTTTAAACCAGAGGAGCAGGTAGGTAGTCCTCCAGAAAAATTAAATAGATTGAGTGCCTCTATGTGGCAGTCCAAAAATGTTTTCAAACCAGAGGAGCAGGTAGGTGGCCCTCCAGAAAAATTAAATACATAGAGTACTATAGCTAGAGCCAGTTGGCCCTGGCAAAAAATAGCCAGTTTCCTCTGCTTTAGTGTACAAAGAGGAGGAGAAGGAGGAAAATGAGGAGGAGGAGTGCATAAATTATTCAGGTTGAGCTTCCTTCACCTGGTGGAGAATGGAAATCCTGAGAAATCCAGGCTTTATTCATCTTGATAAGCCTCAGCCTGTCAGCGCTGTCAGTCGACAGGCGTGTACGCTTATCGGTGATGATGCCACCAGCTGCACTGAAAACCCTCTCGGACAACACGCTAGCGGCAGGGCAGGCAAGAACTTCCAAGGCGTACAGCGCCAGTTCGTGCCACATGTCCAGCTTTGAAACCCAGTAGTTGTAGGGAGCTGTGTGATCTTTTAGGACAATGGTATGGTCAGCTACGTACTCCCTCACCATCTTTCTGTAAAGATCAGCCCTACTCTGCCGAGACTGGGGACTGGTGACAGTGTCTTGCTGGGGTGACATAAAACTGGCAAAGGCCTTGTAAAGCGTACCCCTTCCAGTGCTGGACAAGCGGCCTGCTCGCCTACTCTCCCTCGCTACTTGTCCCGCAGAAGTACGCCCGCTGCCGCTTGCGCTGTCAGAAGGGAAATACTGTTTCAGCTTGTGCACCAGGGCCTGCTGGTATTCATGCATTCTCACACTCCTTTCCTCTCCAGGGATGAGAGTGGAAAGATTTTGCTTGTACCGTGGGTCCAGGAGAGTGAATACCCAGTAATCGGTGGTGGAATAAATTCTAAGAACGCGAGGGTCACGGGATAGGCAGCCTAGCATGAAATCTGCCATATGCGCCAGAGAACCAACGCGCAAGAATTCACTCCCCTCACTGGCCTGACTCTCCATTTCCTCCTCCTCCAACTCCTCCAACTCCTCTTCTTCTGCCCATACACGCTGAACAGTGAAGGACTGAACAATGCTCCCCTCTTCTGTCTCGCCAACATTCTCCTCCTCTTCCTCCTCATCCTCCTCCACCTCCTACGATATGCGCTGAGAAACAGACCTGAGGGTGCTTTGGCTATCAACAAGGGAATCTTCTTCCCCCGTCTCTTGTAACGAGCGCAAAGCTTCCGACTTCATGCTGACCAGAGAGTTTTTCAACAGGCCAAGCAGCGGGATGGTGAGGCTGATGATGGCGGCATCGCCACTGACCATCTGTGTTGACTCCTCAAAGTTACTCAGCACCTGACAGATATCAGACATCCACGTCCACTCCTCATTGTAGACTTGAGGAAGCTGACTGACCTGACTACCAGTTCTGGTGGAAGTTGACATCTGGCAGTCTACAATCGCTCTGCGCTGCTGGTAAACTCTGGATAACATGGTTAATGTTGAATTCCACCTCGTGGGCAGGCAGTTGGAGGCGGCGCTGCGCTGCCCTGAAAGTGGCAGCATCTGTGCTGGACTTCCTGAAATGCACACAGATGCGGCGTACCTTCGTGAGCAAATCAGGCAGATTGGGGTATGTCTTGATGAACCGCTGAACTATGAGATTTGCCGAGAATTGCCGAGATTTGCCGAGTTGCAGAGCCGCCACCAGGTTACGGCCGTTGTCACACACAACCATGCCTGGCTTCAGGTTCAGCGGTGCCAGCCACAGATCAGTCTGCGCCGTGATGCCCTGTAATAGCTCTTGGGTGGTGTGCCTTTTATCGCCTAGGCTCAGCAGTTTGAGCACCGCCTGCTGTCGCTTAGCGACGGCACTGCTGCTGTGCCTAGAGCTACCGACTGATGGCGCCATGCCCACGGATGGTAATTCGGAGGAGGAGGTGGAGGAGGGGTGGGAGGAGGAGGAGGCATAGTAGGCCTGAGAGACCTGGACCGAGGTAGGCCCAGCAATCCTCTGCGTCGGCAGTATATGACCAGCCCCAGGGTCAGACTCGGTCCCAGCCTCCACCAAGTTAACCCAATGTGCCGTCAGCGATATATAGTGGCCCTGCCCGGCAGCACTCGTCCACGTGTCCGTGGTCAGGTGGACCTTGTCAGAAACGGCATTGGTCAGGGCACGGATGATGTTGTCTGACACGTGCTGGTGCAGGGCTGGGATGGCACATTGGGAAAAGTAGTGGCGGCTGGGGACCGAATAGCGAGGGGCGGCCGCCGCCATGAGGTTGCGAAAGGCCTCGGTCTCTACCAGCCTATAGGGCAGCATCTCCAGGCTAAGTAATCTGGAGATGTGGACGTTGAGGGCTTGGGCGTGAGGGTGGGTTGCACTGTACTTCCTCTTGCGCTCCAGTGTCTGGGGTATGGAGAGCTGAACGCTGCACATGGAGACATTGGTGGATGCTGTGGAGGATCGTGGAGGCGAAGGTGTGGTTTTCGCACGGGACGTATTTGGGCCGGGGTCCTGGGCAGGGGGCTGACTAGCAGAGGCAACAGATGACACAGGGGAAGGAGCAGTGGTGTGCCCGGCCGGAGGTGAACGGGCTTGGTGCCATTAAGTGGGGTGTTTAGCATTCATATGCCTGCGCATACTGGTGGTAGTTAAGCTAGTAGTGGTGGAACCTCTGCTGATCTTGGTGTGGCACAGGTTGCACACCACAGTCCGTCGGTCATCCGGTGTTTCTTTAAAGAACCTCCAGACTTCCGAAAATCTAGCCCTCGCCACGGGAGCTTGACTACGTGAAACATTTGGTGCTGATGCACCAGCTCTGGCCCTGCCTCTTCGTCTGGCCCCACCACTGCCTCTTCCAACCTGTTCTCGTCGAGGACTCGCCTCCGTCTCAGAAGCACTGTGTTCACCCGGCCTATCAACCCAGCTTGGGTCTGTCACCTCATCATCCTCCGATCCCTCAGTCTGCTCCCCCCTCGGACTTCCTGCCCTGACAACAACTTCACCACTGTCTGACAACCGTGTCTCCTCATCGTCCGACACCTCTTTACACACTTCTTCCACTACGTCAACAATGTCATCATCACCCACAGACTGCGACCGGTGGAAAACCTGGGCATCGGAAAAGAGCTCAGCAGCAACCGGACAAGTGGTTTGTGACTCTGGGAAGGGTCCAGAAAACAGTTCCTCAGAGTATGCCGGTTCAAATGCCCTGGGAGGGGGCAGACTGGGGGGAAGGAGGCTGAGGTGGGGAGCTGGAGGAGTGCTGATTTCGGTGACATGGGTGGACTGCGTGGAAGACTGACTGGTAGACAAATGGCTAGAAGCATTGTCCGCAATCCACGACATCACCTGTTTGCACTGTTCTGGCCTCAACAGTGCTCTACCACGAGTCCCAGTAACTTGAGACATGAACCTAGGGAGTGTAGCTCTGCGGCGTTCCCCTGCTCCCTCATCAGCAGGTGGTGTCTCACCCCGCTCAGGACCACTGCCTCTGACCACTGCAGTAGTTGGACGCCCACGTCCACGCCCTCGTCCTCTACCCCTAGCCCTCGGGTTCAACATTTTCAAAATTAAAGTGTAAATTTTTTTGTGTTTTTTTTTTTTTTTTTTTACAAAACGATGCTATCCTATTGCTATGGCTAGTTTCTAACCTACACTGACAGCACACAACTGGATTTTGTGCTGTGCCTGATGACTTTGAGTTATAAAAAAAAATAAAAGTAAAAAAAAAAATCAGCAGACTGTGCCTAATTCAATCAAACCCCTAATAAATTGTCCCACTTAGGTGTTTGAGATGTGTGTGTCTCTAAGAGCTAAATAGAATGTTCCCAAGTATCTCTGTAAATTCCTCACAATTTGGTACTAGCTGCACTACTAGTGCCAGCAAGCCCAGCCACAAGCAAATCAACCAAAAATATATGTATAACGCTATTTTAGGCCTTAGAAGGCCTCTTGGCTTCTTGTATGCCTAGTTTCTAGCCTACACTGACAGCACACAACTGGATTTTAAGTCACTTTAAGTTTTGAAAAAAAAAAAAAAATCGTCAGACTGTGCCTAATTCAATCAAACCCCTAATAAATTGTCCCACTTAGGTGTTTGCGATGGATATGTGTGTCACTAAGAGCTAAATAGAACGTTCCCAAGTCTCCCTGCAAATTCCTCACAATATGGTACTAGCTGCACTATATGGTACAACGCTATTGTAGCCCTAACAAGGGCTGTTGGGTTCTTGTAGACTCACTCCTGCCTAACAGTAAGCTAATATAACACCCTAACGCTATCCCTGCAGCAGCAGCAACTCTCTCCCTAACGGCATCCAGACAGAGAATGATGCGAGCAGCGCGGGCAGGGGCTAGTCTATTCCAGGGTCACCTGATCAGGCCAGCCAACCACTGCTATAAGGGTACCACGTCATGCTGGGTGGAGTGCAGAGTCTCCTTGCTTGTGATTGGCTCTGTTTCTGGCCGCCAAAAATCAAAACGGCGGGAGATGCCATTTTCTCGAGCTGGCGAAGTATTCATCCGAGCAACGAGCAGTTACGAGTAAGCTAATGCTCGAACGAGCATCAAGCTCGGACGAGTGTGTTCGCTCATCTCTAATCTCAGCCTTTTGGTTACCCAAGGTAGAGGACTAGGTAGAAGACATCCCATCAAGCTACTTCAGGCTTAATAACGGAGATTTTGGATTTCAAGAGTCATGTCAGCAACCACTGGGCTGCACAAAAGATTCTGCCCCTAAATAGCCAAGGCAGCACCCCAGCACAATTGTACTACTTGTACACTGGTCAAGTATCACTTTAGGCTTGGTAAGTGAATTATATGTACTGTTACCTTAGATCTTGCTATACAAGAGTCAAGTCTGAAACCACTAGGCTGCACAAGAGTCAAGTCAGCAACCACTGGGCTGCACAAGAGTCAAGTCAGCAACCACTGGGCTGCACAAGAGTCAAGTCAGCAACCGCTGGGCTGCACAAGAGTCAAGTCAGCAACCACTGGGCTGCACAAGAGTCAAGTCAGCAACCACTGGGCTGCACAAGAGTCAAGTCAGCAACCGCTGGGCTGCACAAGAGTCAAGTCAGCAACCACTGGGCTGCACAAGAGTCAAGTCAGCAACCGCTGGGCTGCACAAGAGTCAAGTCAGCAACCACTGGGCTGCACAAGAGTCAAGTCAGCAACCGCTGGGCTGCACAAGAGTCAAGTCTGCAACCACTGGGTTGCACAAAAGATTCTGCCCCCAAATAGCCAAGGCAGCACCCCAGCACAATTGTACTACTTGTACACTGGTCAAGTTTCACTTTAGGCTTGGTAAGTGAATTACATGTACTGCTACTAGAGATGAGCGAGCACTAAAATGCTCGGGTGCTCGTTATTCGAGACAAACTTTTCCCGATGCTCGAGTGCTCGTCTCGAATAACGAGCCCCATTGAAGTCAATGGGAGACTGGAGCATTTTTCATGGGGACCAAGGGTCGGCACAGGGAAGCTTGGTCAAACACCTGGAAACCTCAGAAAATGATGGAAACACCACGGAAATGGACAGGAAACAGCAGGGGTAGCATGCATGGATGCCTCTGAGGCTGCTTAATCACACCATTATGCCAAAATTATGGGCAAAAGCATGGCCATGACAGAGTGACCGAATGAGTTTAGATAGCATCTAAAACATCCAATAATTAACCCTGACACTATAGGGGATGGCATGCAGAGGCAGCGGCAGCAGCTGCAGGCTAGAGAGTGGCATGGCGACATACCCTAAATGGACTCAGGCTTCAAAGCAATGGGCGGCAGAGAGGAACCAAAGGAGGTGAGCAAGAAGCGCTGAAATGATTTCCTATGTGAACAAAAGGTTGACGGTATATTTAGTCGATAACACAGCATGGTGGCGACATAGTGACCAAGTTCCATAACGTATCTGGTGAAACACCCGAAAAATGAGCCTGACACAGCTCGTTTGATAAGGGGATGATGTGCTGTATATCCTCTCGTGCTCCAGCGTCTGGGGTATAGAGAGTTAAAAGTTGCGCATGGAGACATTGGTGGACACTGTGGAGGATCGTGGAGGCAAAATGGACAGGAAACAGCAGGGGCAGTATGCATGGATGCCTCTGAGGCTGCCTAATCTTGGGATGGAGCTGGCGGTCAGCTGCCAGGCGAGCTTTCGCCTGTCCAAGCCCCTGTCTCTCGGCTCCTCCCCACCCAAAATGGGCCTGGGGGCCAGAAGCGTTTACTTTGAAAAAATTATAATTTTCAAAGCAGGCGGGGTCGTTTGAATATTTCACCTAGGAATAATGGAATAGCATAGCGGTTCTATTTTTAATTGTTTTTTCGGAAATGGTTCCATGATTAAGAGCGACAGTATGGGGCATCCATATTGCGCTGCTATGATTGCAACTTCAGGTCTCCAGCATGGCGGCGACAGATGGGCCGAGTTCCATTATGTATCTGGTGAAACACCTGAAAATTCTGCCTGACACAGCTCGTTTGATAAGGGGACGATGTATGGAGGCAGTAAGGTAGTAGTAGTAGGTTAAAGATGCTGCAGTTAAAACTATGTTAGTTGGATCTTGGGATGGAGCTGGCGGTCCGCTGCCAGGCGAGCTTTCGCCTGTCCAAGCCCCTGTCTCTCGGCTCCTCCCCAAACAGCACTTCTAAGAACATTTTGTATAAGATCAAATGTAGTAGTGTTCTTATAAGTTTGGGTTATGGCGGGTGAGGGGAATGTAAACAGATGCGCAAGAAGCGCTGAAATAATATCGGTAAATGATAAAAGTTTGCCAGTATATTTTGTGGATAACACAGCAGGGTGGCGACAAAGTTAACAAGTTTGATGTGGAAGCCATGAAAACAACCCAAAATTCTGCCTGACACAGCTCGTTTGATAAGGGGACGATGTATGGAGGCAGCTATATGGACGACTTTTGGAGGCAGCTATGAAGATGACGTGTGGAGGCAGCTAAAAAGACGACGTGTGGAGGCTGCTATGGAGACAATTTAATTTGGATAGTGCCTGTATGTGGCAGTCCAAAAGAGTTTTTAAACCAGAGGAGCAGGTAGGTAGTCCTCCAGAAAAATTAAATAGATTGAGTGCCTCTATGTGGCAGTCCAAAAATGTTTTCAAACCAGAGGAGCAGGTAGGTGGCCCTCCAGAAAAATTAAATACATAGAGTACTATAGCTAGAGCCAGTTGGCCCTGGCAAAAAATAGCCAGTTTCCTCTGCTTTAGTGTACAAAGAGGAGGAGAAGGAGGAAAATGAGGAGGAGGAGTGCATAAATTATTCAGGTTGAGCTTCCTTCACCTGGTGGAGAATGGAAATCCTGAGAAATCCAGGCTTTATTCATCTTGATAAGCCTCAGCCTGTCAGCGCTGTCAGTCGACAGGCGTGTACGCTTATCGGTGATGATGCCACCAGCTGCACTGAAAACCCTCTCGGACAACACGCTAGCGGCAGGGCAGGCAAGAACTTCCAAGGCGTACAGCGCCAGTTCGTGCCACATGTCCAGCTTTGAAACCCAGTAGTTGTAGGGAGCTGTGTGATCTTTTAGGACAATGGTATGGTCAGCTACGTACTCCCTCACCATCTTTCTGTAAAGATCAGCCCTACTCTGCCGAGACTGGGGACTGGTGACAGTGTCTTGCTGGGGTGACATAAAACTGGCAAAGGCCTTGTAAAGCGTACCCCTTCCAGTGCTGGACAAGCGGCCTGCTCGCCTACTCTCCCTCGCTACTTGTCCCGCAGAAGTACGCCCGCTGCCGCTTGCGCTGTCAGAAGGGAAATACTGTTTCAGCTTGTGCACCAGGGCCTGCTGGTATTCATGCATTCTCACACTCCTTTCCTCTCCAGGGATGAGAGTGGAAAGATTTTGCTTGTACCGTGGGTCCAGGAGAGTGAATACCCAGTAATCGGTGGTGGAATAAATTCTAAGAACGCGAGGGTCACGGGATAGGCAGCCTAGCATAAAATCTGCCATATGCGCCAGAGAACCAACGCGCAAGAATTCACTCCCCTCACTGGCCTGACTCTCCATTTCCTCCTCCTCCAACTCCTCCAACTCCTCTTCTTCTGCCCATACACGCTGAACAGTGAAGGACTGAACAATGCTCCCCTCTTCTGTCTCGCCAACATTCTCCTCCTCTTCCTCCTCATCCTCCTCCACCTCCTCCGATATGCGCTGAGAAACAGACCTGAGGGTGCTTTGGCTATCAACAAGGGAATCTTCTTCCCCCGTCTCTTGTAACGAGCGCAAAGCTTCCGACTTCATGCTGACCAGAGAGTTTTTCAACAGGCCAAGCAGCGGGATGGTGAGGCTGATGATGGCGGCATCGCCACTGACCATCTGTGTTGACTCCTCAAAGTTACTCAGCACCTGACAGATATCAGACATCCACGTCCACTCCTCATTGTAGACTTGAGGAAGCTGACTGACCTGACTACCAGTTCTGGTGGAAGTTGACATCTGGCAGTCTACAATCGCTCTGCGCTGCTGGTAAACTCTGGATAACATGGTTAATGTTGAATTCCACCTCGTGAGCAGGCAGTTGGAGGCGGCGCTGCGCTGCCCTGAAAGTGGCAGCATCTGTGCTGGACTTCCTGAAATGCACACAGATGCGGCGCACCTTCGTGAGCAAATCAGACAGATTGGGGTATGTCTTGATGAACCGCTGAACTATGAGATTTGCCGAGAATTGCCGAGATTTGCCGAGTTGCAGAGCCGCCACCAGGTTACGGCCATTGTCACACACAACCATGCCTGGCTTCAGGTTCAGCGGTGCCAGCCACAGATCAGTCTGCGCCGTGATGCCCTGTAATAGCTCTTGGGCGGTGTGCCTTTTATCGCCTAGGCTCAGCAGTTTGAGCACCGCCTGCTGTCGCTTAGCGACGGCACTGCTGCTGTGCCTAGAGCTACCGACTGATGGCGCCATGCCCACGGATGGTAATTCGGAGGAGGAGGTGGAGGAGGGGTGGGAGGAGGAGGAGGCATAGTAGGCCTGAGAGACCTGGACCGAGGTAGGCCCAGCAATCCTCTGCGTCGGCAGTATATGACCAGCCCCAGGGTCAGACTCGGTCCCAGCCTCCACCAAGTTAACCCAATGTGCCGTCAGCGATATATAGTGGCCCTGCCCGGCAGCACTCGTCCACGTGTCCGTGGTCAGGTGGACCTTGTCAGAAACGGCATTGGTCAGGGCACGGATGATGTTGTCTGACACGTGCTGGTGCAGGGCTGGGATGGCACATTGGGAAAAGTAGTGGCGGCTGGGGACCGAATAGCGAGGGGCGGCCGCCGCCATGAGGTTGCGAAAGGCCTCGGTCTCTACCAGCCTATAGGGCAGCATCTCCAGGCTAAGTAATCTGGAGATGTGGACGTTGAGGGCTTGGGCGTGTGGGTGGGTTGCACTGTACTTCCTCTTGCGCTCCAGTGTCTGGGGTATGGAGAGCTGAACGCTGCACATGGAGACATTAGTGGATGCTGTGGAGGATCGTGGAGGCGAAGGTGTGGTTTTCGCACGGGACGTATTTGGGCCGGGGTCCTGGGCAGGGGGCTGACTAGCAGAGGCAGCAGATGACACAGGGGAAGGAGCAGTGGTGTGCCCGGCCGGAGGTGAACGGGCTTGGTGCCATTAAGTGGAGTGTTTAGCATTGATATGCCTGCGCATACTGGTGGTAGTTAAGCTAGTAGTGGTGGAACCTCTGCTGATCTTGGTGTGGCACAGGTTGCACACCACAGTCCGTCGGTCATCCGGTGTTTCTTTAAAGAACCTCCAGACTTCCGAAAATCTAGCCCTCGCCACGGGAGCTTGACTACGTGAAACATTTGGTGCTGATGCACCAGCTCTGGCCCTGCCTCTTCGTCTGGCCCCACCACTGCCTCTTCCAACCTGTTCTCGTCGAGGACTCGCCTCCGTCTCAGAAGCACTGTGTTCACCCGGCCTATCAACCCAGCTTGGGTCTGTCACCTCATCATCCTCCGATCCCTCAGTCTGCTCCCCCCTCGGACTTCCTGCCCTGACAACAACTTCACCACTGTCTGACAACCGTGTCTCCTCATCGTCCGACACCTCTTTACACACTTCTTCCACTACGTCAACAATGTCATCATCACCCACAGACTGCGACCGGTGGAAAACCTGGGCATCGGAAAAGAGCTCAGCAGCAACCGGACAAGTGGTTTGTGACTCTGGGAAGGGTCCAGAAAACAGTTCCTCAGAGTATGCCGGTTCAAATGCCCTGGGAGGGGGCAGACTGGGGGGAAGGAGGCTGAGGTGGGGAGCTGGAGGAGTGCTGATTTCGGTGACATGGGTGGACTGCGTGGAAGACTGACTGGTAGACAAATGGCTAGAAGCATTGTCCGCAATCCACGACATCACCTGTTTGCACTGTTCTGGCCTCAACAGTGCTCTACCACGAGTCCCAGTAACTTGAGACATGAACCTAGGGAGTGTAGCTCTGCGGCGTTCCCCTGCTCCCTCATCAGCAGGTAGTGTCTCACCCCGCTCAGGACCACTGCCTCTGACCACTGCAGTAGTCGGACGCCCACGTCCACGCCCTCGTCCTCTACCCCTAGCCCTCGGGTTCAACATTTTCAAAATTAAAGTGTAAATTTTTTTGTGTTTTTTTTTTTTTTTTTTTACAAAACGATGCTATCCTATTGCTATGGCTAGTTTCTAACCTACACTGACAGCACACAACTGGATTTTGTGCTGTGCCTGATGACTTTGAGTTATAAAAAAAAATAAAAGTAAAAAAAAAAATCAGCAGACTGTGCCTAATTCAATCAAACCCCTAATAAATTGTCCCACTTAGGTGTTTGAGATGTGTGTGTCTCTAAGAGCTAAATAGAATGTTCCCAAGTATCTCTGTAAATTCCTCACAATTTGGTACTAGCTGCACTACTAGTGCCAGCAAGCCCAGCCACAAGCAAATCAACCAAAAATATATGTATAACGCTATTTTAGGCCTTAGAAGGCCTCTTGGCTTCTTGTATGCCTAGTTTCTAGCCTACACTGACAGCACACAACTGGATTTTAAGTCACTTTAAGTTTTGAAAAAAAAATAAAAATCGTCAGACTGTGCCTAATTCAATCAAACCCCTAATAAATTGTCCCACTTAGGTGTTTGCGATGGATATGTGTGTCACTAAGAGCTAAATAGAACGTTCCCAAGTCTCCCTGCAAATTCCTCACAATATGGTACTAGCTGCACTATATGGTACAACGCTATTGTAGCCCTAACAAGGGCTGTTGGGTTCTTGTAGACTCACTCCTGCCTAACAGTAAGCTAATATAACACCCTAACGCTATCCCTGCAGCAGCAGCAACTCTCTCCCTAACGGCATCCAGACAGAGAATGATGCGAGCAGCGCGGGCAGGGGCTAGTCTATTCCAGGGTCACCTGATCAGGCCAGCCAACCACTGCTGTAAGGGTACCACGTCATGCTGGGTGGAGTGCAGAGTCTCCTTGCTTGTGATTGGCTCTGTTTCTGGCCGCCAAAAATCAAAACGGCGGGAGATGCCATTTTCTCGAGCTGGCGAAGTATTCGTCCGAGCAACGAGCAGTTACGAGTAAGCTAATGCTCGAACGAGTGTGTTCGCTCATCTCTAATCTCAGCCTTTTGGTAACCCAAGGTAGAGGACTAGGTAGAAGACATCCCATCAAGCTACTTCAGGCTTAATAACGGAGATTTTGGATTTCAAGAGTCATGTCAGCAACCACTGGGCTGCACAAAATATTCTGCCCCTAAATAGCCAAGGCAGCACCCCAGCACAATTGTACTACTTGTACACTGGTCAAGTATCACTTTAGGCTTGGTAAGTGAATTATATGTACTGTTACCTTAGATCTTGCTATACAAGAGTCAAGTCTGAAACCACTAGGCTGCACAAGAGTCAAGTCAGCAACCACTGGGCTGCACAAGAGTCAAGTCAGCAACCACTGGGCTGCACAAGAGTCAAGTCAGCAACCGCTGGGCTGCACAAGAGTCAAGTCAGCAACCACTGGGCTGCACAAGAGTCAAGTCAGCAACCGCTGGGCTGCACAAGAGTCAAGTCAGCAACCACTGGGCTGCACAAGAGTCAAGTCAGCAACCGCTGGGCTGCACAAGAGTCAAGTCTGCAACCACTGGGTTGCACAAAAGATTCTGCCCCCAAATAGCCAAGGCAGCACCCCAGCACAATTGTACTACTTGTACACTGGTCAAGTTTCACTTTAGGCTTGGTAAGTGAATTACATGTACTGCTACTAGAGATGAGCGAGCACTAAAATGCTCGGGTGCTCGTTATTCGAGACAAACTTTTCCCGATGCTCGAGTGCTCGTCTCGAATAACGAGCCCCATTGAAGTCAATGGGAGACTGGAGCATTTTTCATGGGGACCAAGGGTCGGCACAGGGAAGCTTGGTCAAACACCTGGAAACCTCAGAAAATGATGGAAACACCACGGAAATGGACAGGAAACAGCAGGGGTAGCATGCATGGATGCCTCTGAGGCTGCTTAATCACACCATTATGCCAAAATTATGGGCAAAAGCATGGCCATGACAGAGTGACCGAATGAGTTTAGATAGCATCTAAAACATCCAATAATTAACCCTGACACTATAGGGGATGGCATGCAGAGGCAGCGGCAGCAGCTGCAGGCTAGAGAGTGGCATGGCGACATACCCTAAATGGACTCAGGCTTCAAAGCAATGGGCAGCAGAGAGGAACCAAAGGAGGTGAGCAAGAAGCGCTGAAATGATTTCCTATGTGAACAAAAGGTTGACGGTATATTTAGTCGATAACACAGCATGGTGGCGACATAGTGACCAAGTTCCATAACGTATCTGGTGAAACACCCGAAAAATGAGCCTGACACAGCTCGTTTGATAAGGGGATGATGTGCTGTATATCCTCTCGTGCTCCAGCGTCTGGGGTATAGAGAGTTAAAAGTTGCGCATGGAGACATTGGTGGACACTGTGGAGGATCGTGGAGGCAAAATGGACAGGAAACAGCAGGGGCAGTATGCATGGATGCCTCTGAGGCTGCCTAATCTTGGGATGGAGCTGGCGGTCCGCTGCCAGGCGAGCTTTCGCCTGTCCAAGCCCCTGTCTCTCGGCTCCTCCCCACCCAAAATGGGCCTGGGGGCCAGAAGCGTTTACTTTGAAAAAATTATAATTTTCAAAGCAGGCGGGGTCGTTTGAATATTTCACCTAGGAATAATGGAATAGCATAGCGGTTCTATTTTTAATTGTTTTTTCGGAAATGGTTCCATGATTAAGAGCGACAGTATGGGGCATCCATATTGCGCTGCTATGATTGCAACTTCAGGTCTCCAGCATGGCGGCGACAGATGGGCCGAGTTCCATTATGTATCTGGTGAAACACCTGAAAATTCTGCCTGACACAGCTCGTTTGATAAGGGGACGATGTATGGAGGCAGTAAGGTAGTAGTAGTAGGTTAAAGATGCTGCAGTTAAAACTATGTTAGTTGGATCTTGGGATGGAGCTGGCGGTCCGCTGCCAGGCGAGCTTTCGCCTGTCCAAGCCCCTGTCTCTCGGCTCCTCCCCAAACAGCACTTCTAAGAACATTTTGTATAAGATCAAATGTAGTAGTGTTCTTATAAGTTTGGGTTATGGCGGGTGAGGGGAATGTAAACAGATGCGCAAGAAGCGCTGAAATAATATCGGTAAATGATAAAAGTTTGCCAGTATATTTTGTGGATAACACAGCAGGGTGGCGACAAAGTTAACAAGTTTGATGTGGAAGCCATGAAAACAACCCAAAATTCTGCCTGACACAGCTCGTTTGATAAGGGGACGATGTATGGAGGCAGCTATATGGACGACTTTTGGAGGCAGCTATGAAGATGACGTGTGGAGGCAGCTAAAAAGACGACGTGTGGAGGCTGCTATGGAGACAATTTAATTTGGATAGTGCCTGTATGTGGCAGTCCAAAAGAGTTTTTAAACCAGAGGAGCAGGTAGGTAGTCCTCCAGAAAAATTAAATAGATTGAGTGCCTCTATGTGGCAGTCCAAAAATGTTTTCAAACCAGAGGAGCAGGTAGGTGGCCCTCCAGAAAAATTAAATACATAGAGTACTATAGCTAGAGCCAGTTGGCCCTGGCAAAAAATAGCCAGTTTCCTCTGCTTTAGTGTACAAAGAGGAGGAGAAGGAGGAAAATGAGGAGGAGGAGTGCATAAATTATTCAGGTTGAGCTTCCTTCACCTGGTGGAGAATGGAAATCCTGAGAAATCCAGGCTTTATTCATCTTGATAAGCCTCAGCCTGTCAGCGCTGTCAGTCGACAGGCGTGTACGCTTATCGGTGATGATGCCACCAGCTGCACTGAAAACCCTCTCGGACAACACGCTGGCGGCAGGGCAGGCAAGAACTTCCAAGGCGTACAGCGCCAGTTCGTGCCACATGTCCAGCTTTGAAACCCAGTAGTTGTAGGGAGCTGTGTGATCTTTTAGGACAATGGTATGGTCAGCTACATACTCCCTCACCATCTTTCTGTAAAGATCAGCCCTACTCTGCCGAGACTGGGGACTGGTGACAGTGTCTTGCTGGGGTGACATAAAACTGGCAAAGGCCTTGTAAAGCGTACCCCTGCCAGTGCTGGACAAGCGGCCTGCTCGCCTACTCTCCCTCGCTACTTGTCCCGCAGAAGTACGCCCGCTGCCGCTTGCGCTGTCAGAAGGGAAATACTGTTTCAGCTTGTGCACCAGGGCCTGCTGGTATTCATGCATTCTCACACTCCTTTCCTCTCCAGGAATGAGAGTGGAAAGATTTTGCTTGTACCGTGGGTCCAGGAGAGTGAATACCCAGTAATTGGTGGTGGAATAAATTCTAAGAACGCGAGGGTCACGGGATAGGCAGCCTGGCATGAAATCTGCCATATGCGCCAGAGAACCAACGCGCAAGAATTCACTCCCCTCACTGGCCTGACTCTCCATTTCCTCCTCCTCCAACTCCTCCAACTCCTCTTCTTCTGCCCATACACGCTGAACAGTGAAGGACTGAACAATGCTCCCCTCTTCTGTCTCCTCTTCCTCCTCATCCTCCTCCACCTCCTCCGATATGCGCTGAGAAACAGACCTGAGGGTGCTTTGGCTATCAACAAGGGAATCTTCTTCCCCCGTCTCTTGTAACGAGCGCAAAGCTTCCGACTTCATGCTGTCCAGAGAGGTTTTCAACAGGCCAAGCAGCGGGATGGTGAGGCTGATGATGGCGGCATCGCCACTGGCCATCTGTGTTGACTCCTCAAAGTTACTCAGCACCTGACAGATATCAGACATCCACGTCCACTCCTCATTGTAGACTTGAGGAAGCTGACTGACCTGACTACCAGTTCTGGTGGAAGTTGACATCTGGCAGTCTACAATCGCTCTGCGCTGCTGGTAAACTCTGGATAACATGGTTAATGTTGAATTCCACCTCGTGGGCAGGTCGCATAACAGTCGGTGAGCGGGCAGTTGGAGGCGGCGCTGCGCTGCCCTGAAAGTGGCAGCATCTGTGCTGGACTTCCTGAAATGCACACAGATGCGGCGCACCTTCGTGAGCAAATCAGACAGATTGGGGTATGTCTTGATGAACCGCTGAACTATGAGATTTGCCGAGAATTGCCGAGATTTGCCGAGTTGCAGAGCCGCCACCAGGTTACGGCCGTTGTCACACACAACCATGCCTGGCTTCAGGTTCAGCGGTGCCAGCCACAGATCAGTCTGCGCCGTGATGCCCTGTAATAGCTCTTGGGCGGTGTGCCTTTTATCACCTTGGCTCAGCAGTTTGAGCACCGCCTGCTGTCGCTTAGCGACGGCACTGCTGCTGTGCCTAGAGCTACCGACTGATGGCACCATGCCCACGGATGGTAATTCGGAGGAGGAGGTGGAGGAGGGGTGGGAGGAGGAGGAGGCATAGTAGGCCTGAGAGACCTGGACCGAGGTAGGCCCAGCAATCCTCTGCGTCGGCAGTATATGACCAGCCCCAGGGTCAGACTCGGTCCCAGCCTCCACCAAGTTAACCCAATGTGCCGTCAGCGATATATAGTGGCCCTGCCCGGCAGCACTCGTCCACATGTCCGTGGTCAGGTGGACCTTGTCAGAAACGGCATTGGTCAGGGCACGGATGATGTTGTCTGACACGTGCTGGTGCAGGGCTGGGACGGCACATCGGGAAAAGTAGTGGCGGCTGGGGACCGAATAGCGAGGGGCGGCCGCCGCCATGAGGTTGCGAAAGGCCTCGGTCTCTACCAGCCTATAGGGCTATATAGGCTAAGTAATCTGGAGATGTGGACGTTGAGAGCTTGGGCGTGTGGGTGGGTTGCACTGTACTTCCTCTTGCGCTCCAGTGTCTGGGGTATGGAGAGCTGAACGCTGCACATGGAGACATTGGTGGATGCTGTGGAGGATCGTGGAGGCGAAGGTGTGGTTTTCGCACGGGACGTATTTGGGCCGGGGTCCTGGGCAGGGGGCTGACTAGCAGAGGCAGCAGATGACACAGGGGAAGGAGCAGTGGTGTGCCCGGCCGGAGGTGAACGGGCTTGGTGCCATTAAGTGGGGTGTTTAGCATTCATATGCCTGCGCATACTGGTGGTAGTTAAGCTAGTAGTGGTGGAACCTCTGCTGATCTTGGTGTGGCACAGGTTGCACACCACAGTCCGTCGGTCATCCGGTGTTTCTTTAACCTCTTAACGCTCAGCGTCCGATATATCGGACGCTGAGCGCAGTGACTCAAGATCTGAGCCGAACCGGCATCGGGAAAGACGGGGTGCCGGCTATCAGTCACTGATAGCCGGCACCCCAGTGTAACACCCGCGATCGGAGTTGTCTCCGATCGCGGGTGCTTAACCCGTTAAATGCCGCGGTCAGCGCGACCGCGGCATCTAACATGTATCTGGGGGGTCTTTCCCCCACGATCGCCCCCCCCGAACCGTTTTCGGGGTGCGCCGATCGTTGCTATAGTAACTCTGGGGTCCGATCTGGACCCCAGAGTTACCTGCAAGAATTGCCAGTAAGATGGCGTCTGTGACGTCATCTTACTGGCACAGTGCCAGCCTATGCAAGTGTATAGGCTGACACTGATAATACTCTGCAATACATCAGTATTGCAGAATATTATCATGAAGAAGCAATCAGATGATTGCTTCTTCATGTCCCATGGTATAAAAGTGAAAAAGTAAAAAAAAAAGTTATTCAATAAAAAAATAAAGTCATAAATCACTAAAAATGCCCCAAACCCCAAAACATATAAAGAGACATATAACTAAAAAAAAAGTCTAAATCATAAGACAAACCTCACATATATAGTATCACCGCGTCCGTAACAACCCGTAGAATAAAAGTAAATCATTATTGAACCCGCACGATAAACGCCGTAAAAAAAAACTGTTATAAACCCTCCAAAAATTATGATTTTTACCTTTTCAATCCCACAAAAAATGCTATAAAATGTGATCAAAAAACCATATGTACTGCGACATGATACTGGTGCAAAGTACAACATGTCCCGCAAAAAACAAGCCATCAACCAGCTCCGTAGCCAAAAAAGTAACAATGTTATGCCACTTGGAAGACGGCAATACATAAATGATAGATTTTTCCCCACATTAGGGTTTTGTTTGACAAATTTAGTAAAACATAAGAAAATATATTCATGTCTGGTATCCCCGTAATCGTATCAACCCATAGAATAAAGATAACAGGATTATTAGGATATACGGTGAACACCAAAAAAAAAAAAGTAAAAAATCCAGTACAGAATTGATGCTTTTCTACTCCTGTCCTCAAAAAAAGTTCCTAAATTTTCAACAATAGGTGATACAAACCCCAAAATGGTAACATTGGAAAAAGCATCTCGTCCCGCAAAACAAATGCCGTCACATGGCCCCAATAACGAAAAAGCGAAAATTTTATAGCCTTCAAAAGGGGCCAATGAGGAAACTAAAATCCTGGCAGCTGCAGCGCCCTCCTTCCCTTCTGCGCCTCGCTGTGTCCCCATAAAACAAGTCACGGCCACATGTGGGGGGTCTTTGTACTCAGGAGAAATTGCAGAACAAATTGTATGGTGGGTTTTCTCTTTTTATCTTTTGGAAATGTGTAAATTTTAGGGCTAAATGAACGTATAAGGGAACAATATGACCATTCTAAATTTCACCTCCATTTTGATTCAATTACTATGAAGATCTCAAGTTAACAATCTTCGTAAAAGCTGTTTCTGATAGCTTGGGGGGTGCAGATTTGAAAATGGGTAGATTATATAGGGGGTTTTGATGCTAAATATGTAAAATTTCATTCAAAACTGTATTTATCCCCAAAATAGTCAATTCTGAAAATCCGGAAAAGCGATATTCTATTTGCAAGCCGCGTGACATCAAAATAAATTATCCAGACATTTCAGAAATTATGAAAATGTAAAGTAGACAAATGGGAAATGTTATTCAGCAACTTATTTAGGTGGTAAATCGATCTGCCTGAAAACGCAATGATTTTGAATTTCGAAAATGGTAAATTTTTCCAAAAATTTATCATATTTTCTTTTTTTTTGTAAATAAACGCAAAACTTATCTGCCAAAATTTACCACTAAAATGAAGTACAACATGTGGGGAAAAAAGAATCTCAGAATGGCTTTGATAAGTAACAGTGTTCAAAAGTTATAACCGTATAAAGAGACGCAAGTCAGAATCCAAAAAATCGGGCTGAGCCTTAAGCTACAAAATGGCTGCGTCCTTAAGGGGTTAAAGAACCTCCAGACTTCCAAAAATCTAGCCCTCGCCACGGGAGCTTGACTACGTGAAACATTTGGTGCTGATGCACCAGCTCTGGCCCTGCCTCTTCGTCTGGCCCCACCACTGCCTCTTCCAACCTGTTCTCGTCGAGGACTCGCCTCCGTCTCAGAAGCACTGTGTTCACCCGGCCTATCAACCAAGCTTGGGTCTGTCACCTCATCATCCTCCGATCCCTCAGTCTGCTCCCCCCTCGGACTTCCTGCCCTGACAACAACTTCACCACTGTCTGACAACCGTGTCTCCTCATCGTTCGACACCTCTTTACACACTTCTTCCACTACGTCAACAATGTCATCATCACCCACAGACTGCGACCGGTGGAAAGCCTGGGCATCGGAAAAGAGCTCAGCAGCAACCGGACAAGTGGTTTGTGACTCTGGGAAGGGTCCAGAAAACAGTTCCTCAGAGTATGCCGGTTCAAATGCCCTGGGAGGGGGCAGACTGGGGGGAAGGAGGCTGAGGTGGGGAGCTGGAGGAGTGCTGATTTCGGTGACATGGGTGGACTGCGTGGAAGACTGACTGGTAGACAAATGGCTAGAAGCATTGTCCGCAATCCACGACATCACCTGTTTGCACTGTTCTGGCCTCAACAGTGCTGTACCACGAGTCCCAGTAACTTGAGACATGAACCTAGGGAGTGTAGCTCTGCGGCGTTCCCCTGCTCCCTCATCAGCAGGTGGTGTCTCACCCCGCTCAGGACCACTGCCTCTGACCACTGCAGTAGTTGGACGCCCACGTCCACGCCCTCGTCCTCTACCCCTAGCCCTCGGGTTCAACATTTTCAAAATTAAAGTGTAAATTTTTTTGTGTTTTTTTTTTTACAAAACGATGCTATCCTATTGCTATGGCTAGTTTCTAACCTACACTGACAGCACACAACTGGATTTTGTGCTGTGCCTGATGACTTTGAGTTATAAAAAAAAATAAAAGTAAAAAAAAAAATCAGCAGACTGTGCCTAATTCAATCAAACCCCTAATAAATTGTCCCACTTAGGTGTTTGAGATGTGTGTGTCTCTAAGAGCTAAATAGAATGTTCCCAAGTATCTCTGTAAATTCCTCACAATTTGGTACTAGCTGCACTACTAGTGCCAGCAAGCCCAGCCACAAGCAAATCACCAAAAATATATGTATAACGCTATTGTAGGCCTTAGAAGGCCTCTTGGCTTCTTGTATGCCTAGTTTCTAGCCTACACTGACAGCACACAACTGGATTTTAAGTCACTTTAAGTTTTGAAAAAAAAATAAAAATCGTCAGACTGTGCCTAATTCAATCAAACCCCTAATAAATTGTCCCACTTAGGTGTTTGCGATGGATATGTGTGTCACTAAGAGCTAAATAGAACGTTCCCAAGTCTCCCTGCAAATTCCTAACAATATGGTACTAGCTGCACTACTAGAGCCAGCAAGCCCAGCCACAAGCAAATCAACAAAATATATATATATTGTAGCCCTAACAAGGGCTGTTGGGTTCTTGTAGACTCACTCCTGCCTAACAGTAAGCTAATATAACACCCTAACGCTATCCCTGCAGCAGCAGAAACTCTCTCCCTAACGGCATCCAGACAGAGAATGATGCGAGCAGCGCGGGCAGGGGCTAGTCTATTCCAGGGTCACCTGATCAGGCCAGCCAACCACTGCTGTAAGGGTACCACGTCATGCTGGGTGGAGTGCAGAGTCTCCTTGCTTGTGATTGGCTCTGTTTCTGGCCGCCAAAAATCAAAACGGCGGGAGATGCCATTTTCTCGAGCTGGCGAAGTATTCGTCCGAGCAACGAGCAGTTACGAGTAAGCTAATGCTCGAACGAGCATCAAGCTCGGACGAGTGTGTTCGCTCATCTCTAATCTCAGCCTTTTGGTTACCCAAGGTAGAGGACTAGGTAGAAGACATCCCATCAAGCTACTTCAGGCTTAATAACGGAGATTTTGGATTTCAAGAGTCATGTCAGCAACCACTGGGCTGCACAAAAGATTCTGCCCCTAAATAGCAAAGGCAGCACCCCAGCACAATTGTACTACTTGTACACTGGTCAAGTATCACTTTAGGCTTGGTAAGTGAATTATATGTACTGTTACCTTAGATCTTGCTATACAAGAGTCAAGTCTGAAACCACTAGGCTGCACAAGAGTCAAGTCAGCAACCACTGGGCTGCACAAGAGTCAAGTCAGCAACCACTGGGCTGCACAAGAGTCAAGTCAGCAACCGCTGGGCTGCACAAGAGTCAAGTCAGCAACCACTGGGCTGCACAAGAGTCAAGTCAGCAACCGCTGGGCTGCACAAGAGTCAAGTCTGCAACCACTGGGTTGCACAAAAGATTCTGCCCCCAAATAGCCAAGGCAGCACCCCAGCACAATTGTACTACTTGTACACTGGTCAAGTATCACTTTAGGCTTGGTAAGTGAATTAAATGTACTGCTACTAGAGATGAGCGAGCACTAAAATGCTCGGGTGCTCGTTATTCGAGACAAACTTTTCCCGATGTTCGAGTGCTCGTCTCGAATAACGAGCCCCATTGAAGTCAATGGGAGACTGGAGCATTTTTCATCGGGACCAAGGGTCTGCACAGGGAAGCTTGGTCAAACACCTGGAAACCTCAGAAAATGATGGAAACACCACGGAAATGGACAGGAAACAGCAGGGGTAGCATGCATGGATGCCTCTGAGGCTGCTTAATCACACCATTATGCCAAAATTATGGGCAAAAGCATGGCCATGACAGAGTGACCGAATGAGTTTAGATAGCATCTAAAACATCCAATAATTAACCCTGACACTATAGGGGACGGCATGCAGAGGCAGCGGCAGCAGCTGCAGGCTAGAGAGTGGCATGGCGACATACCCTAAATGGACTCAGGCTTCAAAGCAATGGGCGGCAGAGAGGAACCAAAGGAGGTGAGCAAGAAGCGCTGAAATGATTTCCTATGTGAACAAAAGGTTGACGGTATATTTAGTCGATAACACAGCATGGTGGCGACATAGTGACCAAGTTCCATAACGTATCTGGTGAAACACCCGAAAAATGAGCCTGACACAGCTCGTTTGATAAGGGGATGATGTGCTGTATATCCTCTCGCGCTCCAGCGTCTGGGGAATAGAGAGTTAAAAGTTGCACATGGAGACATTGGTGGACGCTGTGGAGGATCGTGGAGGAAACAGCAGGGGCAGTATGCATGGATGCCTCTGAGGCTGCCTAATCTTGGGATGGAGCTGGCGGTCCGCTGCCAGGCGAGCTTTTGCCTGTCCAAGCCCCTGTCTCTCGGCTCCTCCCCACCCAAAATGGGCCTGGGGGCCAGAAGCGTTTAGTTTGAAAAAATTATAATTTTCAAAGCAGGCGGGGTCGTTTGAATATTTCACCTAGGAATAATGGAATAGCATAGCGGTTCTATTTTTAATTGTTTTTTCGGAAATGGTTCCATGATTAAGAGCGACAGTATGGGGCATCCATATTGCGCTGCTATGATTGCAACTTCAGGTCTCCAGCATGGCGGCGACAGATGGGCCGAGTTCCATTATGTATCTGGTGAAACACCCGAAAATTCTGCCTGACACAGCTCGTTTGATAAGGGGACGATGTATGGAGGCAGTAAGGTAGTAGTAGTAGGTTAAAGATGCTGCAGTTAAAACTATGTTAGTTGGATCTTGGGATGGAGCTGGCGGTCCGCGGCCAGGCGAGCTTTCGCCTGTCCAAGCCCCTGTCTCTCGGCTCCTCCCCAAACAGCACTTCTAAGAACCTTCTGTATAAGATCAAATGTAGTAGTGTTCTTATAAGTTTGGGTTATGGCGGGTGAGGGGAATGTAAACAGATGCGCAAGAAGCGCTGAAATAATATCGGTAAATGATAAAAGTTTGCCAGTATATTTTGTGGATAACACAGCAGGGTGGCGACAAAGTTAACAAGTTTGATGTGGAAGCCATGAAAACAACCCAAAATTCTGCCTGACACAGCTCGTTTGATAAGGGGACGATGTATGGAGGCAGCTATATGGACGACTTTTGGAGGCAGCTATGAAGATGACGTGTGGAGGTAGCAATGGAGACAACGTGTGGAGGCAGCTAAAAAGACGACGTGTGGAGGCTGCTATGGAGACAATTTAATTTGGATAGTGCCTGTATGTGGCAGTCCAAAAGAGTTTTTAAACCAGAGGAGCAGGTAGGTAGTCCTCCAGAAAAATTAAATAGATTGAGTGCCTCTATGTGGCAGTCCAAAAATGTTTTCAAACCAGAGGAGCAGGTAGGTGGCCCTCCAGAAAAATTAAATACATAGAGTACTATAGCTAGAGCCAGTTGGCCCTGGCAAAAAATAGCCAGTTTCCTCTGCTTTAGTGTACAAAGAGGAGGAGAAGGAGGAAAATGAGGAGGAGGAGTGCATAAATTATTCAGGTTGAGCTTCCTTCACCTGGTGGAGAATGGAAATCCTGAGAAATCCAGGCTTTATTCATCTTGATAAGCCTCAGCCTGTCAGCGCTGTCAGTCGACAGGCGTGTACGCTTATCGGTGATGATGCCACCAGCTGCACTGAAAACCCTCTCGGACAACACGCTAGCGGCAGGGCAGGCAAGAACTTCCAAGGCGTACAGCGCCAGTTCGTGCCACATGTCCAGCTTTGAAACCCAGTAGTTGTAGGGAGCTGTGTGATCTTTTAGGACAATGGTATGGTCAGCTACGTACTCCCTCACCATCTTTCTGTAAAGATCAGCCCTACTCTGCCGAGACTGGGGACTGGTGACAGTGTCTTGCTGGGGTGACATAAAACTGGCAAAGGCCTTGTAAAGCGTACCCCTGCCAGTGCTGGACAAGCGGCCTGCTCGCCTACTCTCCCTCGCTACTTGTCCCGCAGAAGTACGCCCGCTGCCGCTTGCGCTGTCAGAAGGGAAATACTGTTTCAGCTTGTGCACCAGGGCCTGCTGGTATTCATGCATTCTCACACTCCTTTCCTCTCCAGGGATGAGAGTGGAAAGATTTTGCTTGTACCGTGGGTCCAGGAGAATGAATACCCAGTAATCGGTGGTGGAATAAATTCTAAGAACGCGAGGGTCACGGGATAGGCAGCCTAGCATGAAATCTGCCATATGCGCCAGAGAACCAACGCGCAAGAATTCACTCCCCTCACTGGCCTGACTCTCCATTTCCTCCTCCTCCAACTCCTCCAACTCCTCTTCTTCTGCCCATACACGCTGAACAGTGAAGGACTGAACAATGCTCCCCTCTTCTGTCTCGCCAACATTCTCCTCCTCTTCCTCCTCATCCTCCTCCACCTCCTCCGATATGCGCTGAGAAACAGACCTGAGGGTGCTTTGGCTATCAACAAGGGAATCTTCTTCCCCCGTCTCTTGTAACGAGCGCAAAGCTTCCGACTTCATGCTGACCAGAGAGTTTTTCAACAGGCCAAGCAGCGGGATGGTGAGGCTGATGATGGCGGCATCGCCACTGACCATCTGTGTTGACTCCTCAAAGTTACTCAGCACCTGACAGATATCAGACATCCACGTCCACTCCTCATTGTAGACTTGAGGAAGCTGACTGACCTGACTACCAGTTCTGGTGGAAGTTGACATCTGGCAGTCTACAATCGCTCTGCGCTGCTGGTAAACTCTGGATAACATGGTTAATGTTGAATTCCACCTCGTGGGCAGGCAGTTGGAGGCGGCGCTGCGCTGCCCTGAAAGTGGCAGCATCTGTGCTGGACTTCCTGAAATGCACACAGATGCGGCGTACCTTCGTCAGCAAATCAGGCAGATTGGGGTATGTCTTGATGAACCGCTGAACTATGAGATTTGCCGAGAATTGCCGAGATTTGCCGAGTTGCAGAGCCGCCACCAGGTTACGGCCGTTGTCACACACAACCATGCCTGGCTTCAGGTTCAGCGGTGCCAGCCACAGATCAGTCTGCGCCGTGATGCCCTGTAATAGCTCTTGGGTGGTGTGCCTTTTATCGCCTAGGCTCAGCAGTTTGAGCACCGCCTGCTGTCGCTTAGCGACGGCACTGCTGCTGTGCCTAGAGCTACCGACTGATGGCGCCATGCCCACGGATGGTAATTCGGAGGAGGAGGTGGAGGAGGGGTGGGAGGAGGAGGAGGCATAGTAGGCCTGAGAGACCTGGACCGAGGTAGGCCCAGCAATCCTCTGCGTCGGCAGTATATGACCAGCCCCAGGGTCAGACTCGGTCCCAGCCTCCACCAAGTTAACCCAATGTGCCGTCAGCGATATATAGTGGCCCTGCCCGGCAGCACTCGTCCACGTGTCCGTGGTCAGGTGGACCTTGTCAGAAACGGCATTGGTCAGGGCACGGATGATGTTGTCTGACACGTGCTGGTGCAGGGCTGGGATGGCACATTGGGAAAAGTAGTGGCGGCTGGGGACCGAATAGCGAGGGGCGGCCGCCGCCATGAGGTTGCGAAAGGCCTCGGTCTCTACCAGCCTATAGGGCAGCATCTCCAGGCTAAGTAATCTGGAGATGTGGACGTTGAGGGCTTGGGCGTGAGGGTGGGTTGCACTGTACTTCCTCTTGCGCTCCAGTGTCTGGGGTATGGAGAGCTGAACGCTGCACATGGAGACATTGGTGGATGCTGTGGAGGATCGTGGAGGCGAAGGTGTGGTTTTCGCACGGGACGTATTTGGGCCGGGGTCCTGGGCAGGGGGCTGACTAGCAGAGGCAGCAGATGACACAGGGGAAGGAGCAGTGGTGTGCCCGGCCGGAGGTGAACGGGCTTGGTGCCATTAAGTGGGGTGTTTAGCATTCATATGCCTGCGCATACTGGTGGTAGTTAAGCTAGTAGTGGTGGAACCTCTGCTGATCTTGGTGTGGCACAGGTTGCACACCACAGTCCGTCGGTCATCCGGTGTTTCTTTAAAGAACCTCCAGACTTCCGAAAATCTAGCCCTCGCCACGGGAGCTTGACTACGTGAAACATTTGGTGCTGATGCACCAGCTCTGGCCCTGCCTCTTCGTCTGGCCCCACCACTGCCTCTTCCAACCTGTTCTCGTCGAGGACTCGCCTCCGTCTCAGAAGCACTGTGTTCACCCGGCCTATCAACCCAGCTTGGGTCTGTCACCTCATCATCCTCCGATCCCTCAGTCTGCTCCCCCCTCGGACTTCCTGCCCTGACAACAACTTCACCACTGTCTGACAACCGTGTCTCCTCATCGTCCGACACCTCTTTACACACTTCTTCCACTACGTCAACAATGTCATCATCACCCACAGACTGCGACCGGTGGAAAACCTGGGCATCGGAAAAGAGCTCAGCAGCAACCGGACAAGTGGTTTGTGACTCTGGGAAGGGTCCAGAAAACAGTTCCTCAGAGTATGCCGGTTCAAATGCCCTGGGAGGGGGCAGACTGGGGGGAAGGAGGCTGAGGTGGGGAGCTGGAGGAGTGCTGATTTCGGTGACATGGGTGGACTGCGTGGAAGACTGACTGGTAGACAAATGGCTAGAAGCATTGTCCGCAATCCACGACATCACCTGTTTGCACTGTTCTGGCCTCAACAGTGCTCTACCACGAGTCCCAGTAACTTGAGACATGAACCTAGGGAGTGTAGCTCTGCGGCGTTCCCCTGCTCCCTCATCAGCAGGTGGTGTCTCACCCCGCTCAGGACCACTGCCTCTGACCACTGCAGTAGTTGGACGCCCACGTCCACGCCCTCGTCCTCTACCCCTAGCCCTCGGGTTCAACATTTTCAAAATTAAAGTGTAAATTTTTTTGTGTTTTTTTTTTTTTTTACAAAACGATGCTATCCTATTGCTATGGCTAGTTTCTAACCTACACTGACAGCACACAACTGGATTTTGTGCTGTGCCTGATGACTTTGAGTTATAAAAAAAAATAAAAGTAAAAAAAAAAATCAGCAGACTGTGCCTAATTCAATCAAACCCCTAATAAATTGTCCCACTTAGGTGTTTGAGATGTGTGTGTCTCTAAGAGCTAAATAGAATGTTCCCAAGTATCTCTGTAAATTCCTCACAATTTGGTACTAGCTGCACTACTAGTGCCAGCAAGCCCAGCCACAAGCAAATCAACCAAAAATATATGTATAACGCTATTTTAGGCCTTAGAAGGCCTCTTGGCTTCTTGTATGCCTAGTTTCTAGCCTACACTGACAGCACACAACTGGATTTTAAGTCACTTTAAGTTTTGAAAAAAAAATAAAAATCGTCAGACTGTGCCTAATTCAATCAAACCCCTAATAAATTGTCCCACTTAGGTGTTTGCGATGGATATGTGTGTCACTAAGAGCTAAATAGAACGTTCCCAAGTCTCCCTGCAAATTCCTCACAATATGGTACTAGCTGCACTATATGGTACAACGCTATTGTAGCCCTAACAAGGGCTGTTGGGTTCTTGTAGACTCACTCCTGCCTAACAGTAAGCTAATATAACACCCTAACGCTATCCCTGCAGCAGCAGCAACTCTCTCCCTAACGGCATCCAGACAGAGAATGATGCGAGCAGCGCGGGCAGGGGCTAGTCTATTCCAGGGTCACCTGATCAGGCCAGCCAACCACTGCTGTAAAGGTACCACGTCATGCTGGGTGGAGTGCAGAGTCTCCTTGCTTGTGATTGGCTCTGTTTCTGGCCGCCAAAAATCAAAACGGCGGGAGATGCCATTTTCTCGAGCTGGCGAAGTATTCGTCCGAGCAACGAGCAGTTACGAGTAAGCTAATGCTCGAACGAGCATCAAGCTCGGACGAGTGTGTTCGCTCATCTCTAATCTCAGCCTTTTGGTTACCCAAGGTAGAGGACTAGGTAGAAGACATCCCATCAAGCTACTTCAGGCTTAATAACGGAGATTTTGGATTTCAAGAGTCATGTCAGCAACCACTGGGCTGCACAAAAGATTCTGCCCCTAAATAGCCAAGGCAGCACCCCAGCACAATTGTACTACTTGTACACTGGTCAAGTATCACTTTAGGCTTGGTAAGTGAATTATATGTACTGTTACCTTAGATCTTGCTATACAAGAGTCAAGTCTGAAACCACTAGGCTGCACAAGAGTCAAGTCAGCAACCACTGGGCTGCACAAGAGTCAAGTCAGCAACCACTGGGCTGCACAAGAGTCAAGTCAGCAACCGCTGGGCTGCACAAGAGTCAAGTCAGCAACCACTGGGCTGCACAAGAGTCAAGTCAGCAACCGCTGGGCTGCACAAGAGTCAAGTCAGCAACCACTGGGCTGCACAAGAGTCAAGTCAGCAACCGCTGGGCTGCACAAGAGTCAAGTCTGCAACCACTGGGTTGCACAAAAGATTCTGCCCCCAAATAGCCAAGGCAGCACCCCAGCACAATTGTACTACTTGTACACTGGTCAAGTTTCACTTTAGGCTTGGTAAGTGAATTACATGTACTGCTACTAGAGATGAGCGAGCACTAAAATGCTCGGGTGCTCGTTATTCGAGACAAACTTTTCCCGATGCTCGAGTGCTCGTCTCGAATAACGAGCCCCATTGAAGTCAATGGGAGACTGGAGCATTTTTCATGGGGACCAAGGGTCGGCACAGGGAAGCTTGGTCAAACACCTGGAAACCTCAGAAAATGATGGAAACACCACGGAAATGGACAGGAAACAGCAGGGGTAGCATGCATGGATGCCTCTGAGGCTGCTTAATCACACCATTATGCCAAAATTATGGGCAAAAGCATGGCCATGACAGAGTGACCGAATGAGTTTAGATAGCATCTAAAACATCCAATAATTAACCCTGACACTATAGGGGATGGCATGCAGAGGCAGCGGCAGCAGCTGCAGGCTAGAGAGTGGCATGGCGACATACCCTAAATGGACTCAGGCTTCAAAGCAATGGGCGGCAGAGAGGAACCAAAGGAGGTGAGCAAGAAGCGCTGAAATGATTTCCTATGTGAACAAAAGGTTGACGGTATATTTAGTCGATAACACAGCATGGTGGCGACATAGTGACCAAGTTCCATAACGTATCTGGTGAAACACCCGAAAAATGAGCCTGACACAGCTCGTTTGATAAGGGGATGATGTGCTGTATATCCTCTCGTGCTCCAGCGTCTGGGGTATAGAGAGTTAAAAGTTGCGCATGGAGACATTGGTGGACACTGTGGAGGATCGTGGAGGCAAAATGGACAGGAAACAGCAGGGGCAGTATGCATGGATGCCTCTGAGGCTGCCTAATCTTGGGATGGAGCTGGCGGTCCGCTGCCAGGCGAGCTTTCGCCTGTCCAAGCCCCTGTCTCTCGGCTCCTCCCCACCCAAAATGGGCCTGGGGGCCAGAAGCGTTTACTTTGAAAAAATTATAATTTTCAAAGCAGGCGGGGTCGTTTGAATATTTCACCTAGGAATAATGGAATAGCATAGCGGTTCTATTTTTAATTGTTTTTTCGGAAATGGTTCCATGATTAAGAGCGACAGTATGGGGCATCCATATTGCGCTGCTATGATTGCAACTTCAGGTCTCCAGCATGGCGGCGACAGATGGGCCGAGTTCCATTATGTATCTGGTGAAACACCTGAAAATTCTGCCTGACACAGCTCGTTTGATAAGGGGACGATGTATGGAGGCAGTAAGGTAGTAGTAGTAGGTTAAAGATGCTGCAGTTAAAACTATGTTAGTTGGATCTTGGGATGGAGCTGGCGGTCCGCTGCCAGGCGAGCTTTCGCCTGTCCAAGCCCCTGTCTCTCGGCTCCTCCCCAAACAGCACTTCTAAGAACATTTTGTATAAGATCAAATGTAGTAGTGTTCTTATAAGTTTGGGTTATGGCGGGTGAGGGGAATGTAAACAGATGCGCAAGAAGCGCTGAAATAATATCGGTAAATGATAAAAGTTTGCCAGTATATTTTGTGGATAACACAGCAGGGTGGCGACAAAGTTAACAAGTTTGATGTGGAAGCCATGAAAACAACCCAAAATTCTGCCTGACACAGCTCGTTTGATAAGGGGACGATGTATGGAGGCAGCTATATGGACGACTTTTGGAGGCAGCTATGAAGATGACGTGTGGAGGCAGCTAAAAAGACGACGTGTGGAGGCTGCTATGGAGACAATTTAATTTGGATAGTGCCTGTATGTGGCAGTCCAAAAGAGTTTTTAAACCAGAGGAGCAGGTAGGTAGTCCTCCAGAAAAATTAAATAGATTGAGTGCCTCTATGTGGCAGTCCAAAAATGTTTTCAAACCAGAGGAGCAGGTAGGTGGCCCTCCAGAAAAATTAAATACATAGAGTACTATAGCTAGAGCCAGTTGGCCCTGGCAAAAAATAGCCAGTTTCCTCTGCTTTAGTGTACAAAGAGGAGGAGAAGGAGGAAAATGAGGAGGAGGAGTGCATAAATTATTCAGGTTGAGCTTCCTTCACCTGGTGGAGAATGGAAATCCTGAGAAATCCAGGCTTTATTCATCTTGATAAGCCTCAGCCTGTCAGCGCTGTCAGTCGACAGGCGTGTACGCTTATCGGTGATGATGCCACCAGCTGCACTGAAAACCCTCTCGGACAACACGCTAGCGGCAGGGCAGGCAAGAACTTCCAAGGCGTACAGCGCCAGTTCGTGCCACATGTCCAGCTTTGAAACCCAGTAGTTGTAGGGAGCTGTGTGATCTTTTAGGACAATGGTATGGTCAGCTACATACTCCCTCACCATCTTTCTGTAAAGATCAGCCCTACTCTGCCGAGACTGGGGACTGGTGACAGTGTCTTGCTGGGGTGACATAAAACTGGCAAAGGCCTTGTAAAGCGTACCCCTGCCAGTGCTGGACAAGCGGCCTGCTCGCCTACTCTCCCTCGCTACTTGTCCCGCAGAAGTACGCCCGCTGCCGCTTGCGCTGTCAGAAGGGAAATACTGTTTCAGCTTGTGCACCAGGGCCTGCTGGTATTCATGCATTCTCACACTCCTTTCCTCTCCAGGAATGAGAGTGGAAAGATTTTGCTTGTACCGTGGGTCCAGGAGAGTGAATACCCAGTAATCGGTGGTGGAATAAATTCTAAGAACGCGAGGGTCACGGGATAGGCAGCCTGGCATGAAATCTGCCATATGCGCCAGAGAACCAACGCGCAAGAATTCACTCCCCTCACTGGCCTGACTCTCCATTTCCTCCTCCTCCAACTCCTCCAACTCCTCTTCTTCTGCCCATACACGCTGAACAGTGAAGGACTGAACAATGCTCCCCTCTTCTGTCTCCTCTTCCTCCTCATCCTCCTCCACCTCCTCCGATATGCGCTGAGAAACAGACCTGAGGGTGCTTTGGCTATCAACAAGGGAATCTTCTTCCCCCGTCTCTTGTAACGAGCGCAAAGCTTCCGACTTCATGCTGTCCAGAGAGGTTTTCAACAGGCCAAGCAGCGGGATGGTGAGGCTGATGATGGCGGCATCGCCACTGGCCATCTGTGTTGACTCCTCAAAGTTACTCAGCACCTGACAGATATCAGACATCCACGTCCACTCCTCATTGTAGACTTGAGGAAGCTGACTGACCTGACTACCAGTTCTGGTGGAAGTTGACATCTGGCAGTCTACAATCGCTCTGCGCTGCTGGTAAACTCTGGATAACATGGTTAATGTTGAATTCCACCTCGTGGGCAGGTCGCATAACAGTCGGTGAGCGGGCAGTTGGAGGCGGCGCTGCGCTGCCCTGAAAGTGGCAGCATCTGTGCTGGACTTCCTGAAATGCACACAGATGCGGCGCACCTTCGTGAGCAAATCAGACAGATTGGGGTATGTCTTGATGAACCGCTGAACTATGAGATTTGCCGAGAATTGCCGAGATTTGCCGAGTTGCAGAGCCGCCACCAGGTTACGGCCGTTGTCACACACAACCATGCCTGGCTTCAGGTTCAGCGGTGCCAGCCACAGATCAGTCTGCGCCGTGATGCCCTGTAATAGCTCTTGGGCGGTGTGCCTTTTATCGCCTTGGCTCAGCAGTTTGAGCACCGCCTGCTGTCGCTTAGCGACGGCACTGCTGCTGTGCCTAGAGCTACCGACTGATGGCACCATGCCCACGGATGGTAATTCGGAGGAGGAGGTGGAGGAGGGGTGGGAGGAGGAGGAGGCATAGTAGGCCTGAGAGACCTGGACCGAGGTAGGCCCAGCAATCCTCTGCGTCGGCAGTATATGACCAGCCCCAGGGTCAGACTCGGTCCCAGCCTCCACCAAGTTAACCCAATGTGCCGTCAGCGATATATAGTGGCCCTGCCCGGCAGCACTCGTCCACATGTCCGTGGTCAGGTGGACCTTGTCAGAAACGGCATTGGTCAGGGCACGGATGATGTTGTCTGACACGTGCTGGTGCAGGGCTGGGACGGCACATCGGGAAAAGTAGTGGCGGCTGGGGACCGAATAGCGAGGGGCGGCCGCCGCCATGAGGTTGCGAAAGGCCTCGGTCTCTACCAGCCTATAGGGCTATATAGGCTAAGTAATCTGGAGATGTGGACGTTGAGAGCTTGGGCGTGTGGGTGGGTTGCACTGTACTTCCTCTTGCGCTCCAGTGTCTGGGGTATGGAGAGCTGAACGCTGCACATGGAGACATTGGTGGATGCTGTGGAGGATCGTGGAGGCGAAGGTGTGGTTTTCGCACGGGACGTATTTGGGCCGGGGTCCTGGGCAGGGGGCTGACTAGCAGAGGCAGCAGATGACACAGGGGAAGGAGCAGTGGTGTGCCCGGCCGGAGGTGAACGGGCTTGGTGCCATTAAGTGGGGTGTTTAGCATTCATATGCCTGCGCATACTGGTGGTAGTTAAGCTAGTAGTGGTGGAACCTCTGCTGATCTTGGTGTGGCACAGGTTGCACACCACAGTCCGTCGGTCATCCGGTGTTTCTTTAACCTCTTAACGCTCAGCGTCCGATATATCGGACGCTGAGCGCAGTGACTCAAGATCTGAGCCGAACCGGCATCGGGAAAGACGGGGTGCCGGCTATCAGTCACTGATAGCCGGCACCCCAGTGTAACACCCGCGATCGGAGTTGTCTCCGATCGCGGGTGCTTAACCCGTTAAATGCC
Organism: Engystomops pustulosus; assembly: GCF_040894005.1. Lineage (NCBI taxonomy): Eukaryota > Metazoa > Chordata > Amphibia > Anura > Leptodactylidae > Engystomops > Engystomops pustulosus. Next base: position 114,519 of record NW_027285067.1, read on the forward strand.
GCGGTCAGCGCGACCGCGGCATCTAACATGTATCTGGGGGGTCTTTCCCCCACGATCGCCCCCCCCGAACCGTTTTCGGGGTGCGCCGATCGTTGCTATAGTAACTCTGGGGTCCGATCTGGACCCCAGAGTTACCTGCAAGAATTGCCAGTAAGATGGCGTCTGTGACGTCATCTTACTGGCACAGTGCCAGCCTATGCAAGTGTATAGGCTGACACTGATAATACTCTGCAATACATCAGTATTGCAGAATATTATCATGAAGAAGCAATCAGATGATTGCTTCTTCATGTCCCATGGTATAAAAGTGAAAAAGTAAAAAAAAAAGTTATTCAATAAAAAAATAAAGTCATAAATCACTAAAAATGCCCCAAACCCCCAAAACATATAAAGAGACATATAACTAAAAAAAAAGTCTAAATCATAAGACAAACCTCACATATATAGTATCACCGCGTCCGTAACAACCCGTAGAATAAAAGTAAATCATTATTGAACCCGCACGATAAACGCCGTAAAAAAAAACTGTTATAAACCCTCCAAAAATTATGATTTTTACCTTTTCAATCCCACAAAAAATGCTATAAAATGTGATCAAAAAACCATATGTACTGCGACATGATACTGGTGCAAAGTACAACATGTCCCGCAAAAAACAAGCCATCAACCAGCTCCGTAGCCAAAAAAGTAACAATGTTATGCCACTTGGAAGACGGCAATACATAAATGATAGATTTTTCCCCACATTAGGGTTTTGTTTGACAAATTTAGTAAAACATAAGAAAATATATTCATGTCTGGTATCCCCGTAATCGTATCAACCCATAGAATAAAGATAACAGGATTATTAGGATATACGGTGAACACCAAAAAAAAAAAAGTAAAAAATCCAGTACAGAATTGATGCTTTTCTACTCCTGTCCTCAAAAAAAGTTCCTAAATTTTCAACTATAGGTGATACAAACCCCAAAATGGTAACATTGGAAAAAGCATCTCGTCCCGCAAAACAAATGCCGTCACATGGCCCCAATAACGAAAAAGCGAAAATTTTATAGCCTTCAAAAGGGGCCAATGAGGAAACTAAAATCCTGGCAGCTGCAGCGCCCTCCTTCCCTTCTGCGCCTCGCTGTGTCCCCATAAAACAAGTCACGGCCACATGTGGGGGGTCTTTGTACTCAGGAGAAATTGCAGAACAAATTGTATGGTGGGTTTTCTCTTTTTATCTTTTGGAAATGTGTAAATTTTAGGGCTAAATGAACGTATAAGGGAACAATATGACCATTCTAAATTTCACCTCCATTTTGATTCAATTACTATGAAGATCTCAAGTTAACAATCTTCGTAAAAGCTGTTTCTGATAGCTTGGGGGGTGCAGATTTGAAAATGGGTAGATTATATAGGGGGTTTTGATGCTAAATATGTAAAATTTCATTCAAAACTGTATTTATCCCCAAAATAGTCAATTCTGAAAATCCGGAAAAGCGATATTCTATTTGCAAGCCGCGTGACATCAAAATAAATTATCCAGACATTTCAGAAATTATGAAAATGTAAAGTAGACAAATGGGAAATGTTATTCAGCAACTTATTTAGGTGGTAAATCGATCTGCCTGAAAACGCAATGATTTTGAATTTCGAAAATGGCAAATTTTTCCAAAAATTTATCATATTTTCTTTTTTTTTGTAAATAAACGCAAAACTTATCTGCCAAAATTTACCACTAAAATGAAGTACAACATGTGGGGAAAAAAGAATCTCAGAATGGCTTTGATAAGTAACAGTGTTCAAAAGTTATAACCGTATAAAGAGACGCAAGTCAGAATCCAAAAAATCGGGCTGAGCCTTAAGCTACAAAATGGCTGCGTCCTTAAGGGGTTAAAGAACCTCCAGACTTCCAAAAATCTAGCCCTCGCCACGGGAGCTTGACTACGTGAAACATTTGGTGCTGATGCACCAGCTCTGGCCCTGCCTCTTCGTCTGGCCCCACCACTGCCTCTTCCAACCTGTTCTCGTCGAGGACTCGCCTCCGTCTCAGAAGCACTGTGTTCACCCGGCCTATCAACCCAGCTTGGGTCTGTCACCTCATCATCCTCCGATCCCTCAGTCTGCTCCCCCCTCGGACTTCCTGCCCTGACAACAACTTCACCACTGTCTGACAACCGTGTCTCCTCATCGTTCGACACCTCTTTACACACTTCTTCCACTACGTCAACAATGTCATCATCACCCACAGACTGCGACCGGTGGAAAACCTGGGCATCGGAAAAGAGCTCAGCAGCAACCGGACAAGTGGTTTGTGACTCTGGGAAGGGTCCAGAAAACAGTTCCTCAGAGTATGCCGGTTCAAATGCCCTGGGAGGGGGCAGACTGGGGGGAAGGAGGCTGAGGTGGGGAGCTGGAGGAGTGCTGATTTCGGTGACATGGGTGGACTGCGTGGAAGACTGACTGGTAGACAAATGGCTAGAAGCATTGTCCGCAATCCACGACATCACCTGTTTGCACTGTTCTGGCCTCAACAGTGCTCTACCACGAGTCCCAGTAACTTGAGACATGAACCTAGGGAGTGTAGCTCTGCGGCGTTCCCCTGCTCCCTCATCAGCAGGTGGTGTCTCACCCCGCTCAGGACCACTGCCTCTGACCACTGCAGTAGTCGGACGCCCACGTCCACGCCCTCGTCCTCTACCCCTAGCCCTCGGGTTCAACATTTTCAAAATTAAAGTGTAAATTTTTTTGTGTTTTTTTTTTTTTTTACAAAACGATGCTATCCTATTGCTATGGCTAGTTTCTAACCTACACTGACAGCACACAACTGGATTTTGTGCTGTGCCTGATGACTTTGAGTTATAAAAAAAAATAAAAGTAAAAAAAAAAATCAGCAGACTGTGCCTAATTCAATCAAACCCCTAATAAATTGTCCCACTTAGGTGTTTGAGATGTGTGTGTCTCTAAGAGCTAAATAGAATGTTCCCAAGTATCTCTGTA
>NW_027285067.1:127500-170000 GCF_040894005.1 Engystomops pustulosus
TCAGTACTTAGACATGCATGGCTTAATCTTTAAAACAAGCATATACTACTGGCAGGATCAACCAGGTAGCCGAGCTCTGAGGGGTAGACTCTTGGAGTCAGGCTCCGTGAGCTAATGGGAACGCTCGTTGCTGCTGCTGCTACCGCAGCGCTTCTCCGCCGCCGGAGAAGACCTCGCAGACAACATTGGATGGAGCTTAGGGCAGGGGGGCAAGAAAGATGCTCTCGGTCCCTTCCAAGGACCCGAAAAAGCCTTCCCTTCCCCTCCCTCTCGCAGTCGCTGGCTTTCCCCACTCAGTTCAGCCAAGAAGTGGCGCTCGACTCTCACCTCCATCAGCACCTCCGAAGCTCGGACAGCTCCTGTAGGCTGCGCATAGAAGGAAAGCATTGGACGCTCAACTTCAGCACCTCGAGTGTCGGACGGCTCCACCACCACCTCTCCACACTGTTAAGCGAGAGAGACGATAGGAGCCGTCGCGACGTACCCATGCAGCGCCGCCCGCCAACGCACAGAGGAGCGGAGGGGATCGGGCGCCAGGTCCGGGGGAAGGCTGGGAGGGAAGCTACGGCGCTGCTACCCAGCTTTCAACCCTGCGGGACCGGTGCTCCGCTCCTATCGCTCCGGCGAACAGGGTCCGCTACGCTTTCAACACCAGCGCCCGGCAGAGGGCTTGGAGAAGGCTCGCGCGGATCCTCGGTTCGGATCGCCTGGCTTCGCGGGAGCGGCCTTCGGCTAGGGCCGACGACGGCCGGACCGAGCAGATTTGGACCGGGGTGCGGGGCGAGTACCTGCCTCTCTCACGAAGGGAGTGTCACCGGTAAGAAGCCTCTTCCCACGTCTGCTTGCCGACTTACGCTCGCCCCGACGAGAGGCCCAACCGAAAGAGTGGAAAGGGGCAGAGATTTCCAGGGTCGCCCCACCAGGGATGCAATACCCCAGTGCAGACAGTCGGCCCTGCCCCGAACCTACTCGGTGGTTTGAAGGTTAACCTCTTGGGGAAAAGCAGCGATTCGCCTCGCGGTGCGTGCCTCCGCGGATCTAAACCCCCTCGATCGATGTGGGGCCAGAGGACCCCTTTTCCCCGTACGAAACTGTCAGCTCACCATGGGCTCGACGTCCGTGGGTCGGGGAGTTGAGCGCTTACGCGCGGCGGGACCTTATAACCTGCAGCGGCTGAGGAGCGAAGATTTCCAGGGTGGGCCCCCGGGGATGCCATACCCCGAGCAGCCTGTCGGCCCCGCTCCTAGCACGCTGGCAAGCAATGGAGTCTTCCCCGCGGCAGCCACCGCCCTCGCCCTAGCCTCGCCGTCGGTCGATGAAGAACGTCGTTCGCCCTCCTCTGGCTCGGGATTTGGAAACGGCCTGGCCTTCGCCTACTCCGTCGGGCAACTGCCTTCCGCCAGCCCCTTCCCTCGAATCCCCTTCTTCCATTTTAGACCCGATCAGGGGATTGGTCAGCCCAGCCCTGGGGTAAGAAGAGGGGTTGGGGTCGGTTCGGCTTCGGGTGCCCCGCTCGGCCAAAGTTTCCCCTCGCTTTGGAAGCACGCGAGGTCGCGGAGGGTGTCGGGGTTATTTTTTCGGCTCCCTGGCTTCGCGGGAGCGGCCTTCGGCTAGGGCCGAGGCCGTCCGGCCCGCGCAGATTTGGACCGGGGTCCGGGGCGAGTACCTGCCTCTCTCACGAAGGGAGTGTCACCGGTAAGAAGCCTCTTCCCACGTCTGCTTGCCGACTTACGCTCGCCCCGACGAGAGGCCCAACCGAAAGAGTGGAAAGGGGCAGAGATTTCCAGGGTCGCCCCACCAGGGATGCAATACCCCAGTGCAGACTGTCGGCCCTGCCCCGAACCTACTCGGTGGTTTGAAGGTTAACCTCTTGGGGAAAAGCAGCGATTCGCCTCGCGGTGCGTGCCTCCGCGGATCTAAACCCCCTCGATCGATGTGGGGCCAGAGGACCCCTTTTCCCCGTACGAAACGGCCGGCTCACCATGGGCTCGACATCCGTGGGTCGGAGAGTTGAGCGCTTACGCGCGGCGGGACCTTATAACCTGCAGCGGCTGAGGAGCGAAGATTTCCAGGGTGGGCCCCCGGGGATGCCATACCCCGAGCAGCCAGTCGGCCCCGCTCCTAGCGCGCTGACGAGCAATGGAGTCTTCCCCGCGGCAGCCACCGCCCTCGCCTCGCCGTCGGTCGATGAAGAGCCGAGTTCGCCCTCCTCTGCTCGGGACTCGGAAACGGCCTGGCCTTCGCCTACTCCGTCGGGCAACTGCCTTCCGCCAGCCCCTTCCCTCGAATCCCCTTCTTCCATTTTAGACCCGATCAGGGGATTGGTCAGCCCAGCCCTGGGGTAGGAAGAGGGGTTGGGGTCGGTTCGGCTTCCGGTGCCCCCGCTCGGCCAAAGGTCCCCTCGCTTTGGAAGCAGAGGGTGCCGGGGTTATTTTCGGCTTGACGCCTAGTCCGGTCCCTGCCGGTTCCCGTGGAGGCCCGCGGTCAAAACCAGCTCCCCGGCTGTCGGAGCCGGAGCCCCGCAGCCCGAGCGGACGCACCGAGTCCCTCATGTAAGGGATAGCCGCCCCTACGGAACGGCCCGGACTGGGACCAGGCACCCCCAGGCGCCGAAGGGGTGGGTCGGCCGTGTTGCCGAAGCTTAGCCGGCGCTGATGACCGCAGCCCCTAACGATGCCCACAGGCGGGGGAGCCAAGGAGAGCACTAGGAAGACGTGGCGGGGTCGGACGGCTCAATTTCCAGGGTGGGACCCCGGGGGTTCAGTACCCCGGGCATCCGGTCGGTTTCGCCGGCGCGACCCCAAGCCTTCCACGGCCCCCTTCGTGGGTGCAGGGATACCGTGCAGGGTGCAGGCTTAGACGCCAATTCCCCAGAAGTTTTAGGGATAGGGTTTGTCCGGGCGCCACCGCAGCGACAACCTCGCAAGAAGCTCTCTTCCACAAAAGCACGGGCAACGTTCGTGTGCGAGTGTTGGTCTCCCATGGTCTACCGACTCCCCCGGGCGGCCCAAGCGTTACGCCCACGGCCGGGCCCTCGAGCAGGCGCACCCCTGGTGCCTCTCGTAAGGGAAGGCTACGGTCCTCAACCCCTCGTATGGCGGGGAGGGCGCATTTGAAACGCTAAAGGACGAGCCCTGTTCGGGACCTGGCGGGGATCCGCGGATTGGCGAGAGGGATGGGTCTGCCGTTGGTCAGAGGGGACGCACCCCTGGGACGCAGTTTGGCATTAGCGACCGATGGCCCATCTACGACCATGTACTCCGGGAGCGCCAAGGAGGACGCGGGTGGGCTTTGGGGGCAGACTCAATTTCCAGGGTCTGGGCGCCGGGGGTGCAATACCCTTAAGCGCTCATGTCGGTTTCGTCTGCCGCCCGCCTCTGGCCCGGCTCCTAGTGACGGGTGCTGTGAACGTGCGATCGTGCTTGCGGTTGAAGAGTTCAAAGGCTACCGCTGGGGATAACACGCCCGGGGAATTTAGAAACCCCCCCCTCCGCTACAATCTCTGCTTCTGCCGGACTCGGAGGGGAGCCGCCCCGGGGGCGACCGCTCCCTCTCCTCTTCCGCGGCGTGCCGCGCGCTTCGCCGTCAGCAGCGGAGCGAACCTTTTTCTCGGTCCGCAGCTCTTCAGGCGTAGGCGGGCAGCGCTAACAGGGTACACTGGGGACCACTCGACCGCAACCGCTCCTCCGACCGACGAGCATACCTACCGCGGATACGCCACGGTGGGTCTAAGCCTCGTCGCCGCCGCGAGGAGCAGGCGGGAGCCGTCCCTTTTCGTGCTGCGGAAATAAACCGTGGACACAGAGGTGTGTCTGCGCTCTCCGACCGGGCGGGGGGCGATTGGACTTGCCCGAGGGACACTAGGCGAGGCGCTGCCGCGGGAGCCGGAGCTCCGCGCTGGACGCTGCCGCCGCCAACGCCGCCGCCCCCCACCCACGGTACGGTGGAGTACGCCCGTTCCATACGCTTCGTAGCAAACCTCAGCCGAAGCAGAGAGTCCTACCGCTGTGGCAGGAGCGGGGCCGTGCGAGGACCACACTGGCACCGCGCTACACAACCTTAGGCAGAGGACGACAGCCGCTCACGGGGAGCGGGGGATTGATGCGCGACCAAGACTGAGGCTAAGGAACGCTTTACCATAAACCGGCCGGGGCCAATACCCCTGACCGAGCAAAGTGCCCTGCCCCGCCGGATCGCGCTGTGTCAGATCGATCAAAAGAGCGGAGAGCCGAGACTCTACCGCTGGGAGTTTGTGGAGAACGGCCTGGCTTGCGTCCCGTCCTCCCGCCCTCGACCTCACATGGCTAGCCTCACCCGCCGGGAGCCACCCCATTGGGGACCGTAGGGCGGAGAAGGGGTCTCCGCGTCCGGAATTTACTTGTGGAGAACGGCCTGGCTTACGTCCCGTCCTCCCGCCCTCGACCTCACATGGCTAGCCTCACCCGCCGGGCGCCACCCCATTGGGGACCGTAGGGCGGAGAAGGGGTCTCCGCGTCCGGAATTTACTTGTGGAGAACGGCCTGGCTTACGTCCCGTCCTCCCGCCCTCGACCTCACACGGCTAGCCTCACCCGCCGGGCGCCACCCCATTGGGGACCGTAGGGCGGAGAAGGGGTCTCCGCGTCCGGAATTTACTTGTGGAGAACGGCCTGGCTTACGTCCCGTCCTCCCGCCCTCGACCTCACATGGCTAGCCTCACCCGCCGGGCGCCACCCCATTGGGGACCGTAGGGCGGAGAAGGGGTCTCCGCGTACGGAATTTCTTGTGGAGAACGGCCTGGCTTACGTCCCGTCCTCCCGCCCTCGACCTCACATGGCTAGCCTCACCCGCCGGGCGCCACCCCATTGGGGACCGTAGGGCGGAGAAGGGGTCTCCGCGTACGGAATTTCTTGTGGAGAACGGCCTGGCTTACGTCCCGTCCTCCCATGGCTAGCCTCACCCGCCGGGCGCCACCCCATTGGGGACCGTAGGGCGGAGAAGGGGTCTCCGCGTCCGGAATTTCTTGTGGAGAACGGCCTGGCTTACGTCCCGTCCTCCCGCCCTCGACCTCACATGGCTAGCCTACCCCGCCGGGCGCCGCTCCATTGGGGATACGGTACGGCAAAGCGCGACGCCGCACGATGCCAACACTTTGTGCAAAAACCTGGCAGAGTCGACCAAAACCTCGCTTCTTTGACCGGTATTTTTGATGCTTTTCTCTGCCGCCGAAGGTGCACTGAGGGTCGGATCGCCCAAAATTTTTACCGGTCGTTTTGGTCTGCGGTTCTTCCGAGAGGTGCCCGCCTGACAGTTCTTTTTCAGCAGCCTCCGAAAGGCCATCCAGCGGGCAAGCCAGGGGTTGGCAGCCGCCGGCGGTGAGCCTTCCCCGGCCGGGGCAGACGGCTCCGACCGCAAAATTTTTTCGACTTTCGCCGAGGCCAAAACCCCATGCACTTTTAAAGCCTGCCCGCAGCGCCGTCTCCTGTCAGACGTCCCTTGCCGCCTGCGGTGGTCCTCGCCCGGCAGAGAGAAGCCGGAGTCGCCCCCTCTCCGGTTCTTTTTCACCATTCCGGAGCTCTGAAATCTGCCGGACACCGAGTGACCGAGGACGCTTCCAGGAGGGCGGCAGCGAGAGGCAGAGTGCCACCGGTCGGGTCGCCGGTTCTCCCACACTTTGAAAATTTTTCGCTTGTTCTGGTGGGATGGAGAGAGAGCGTGGCTTATGCGCCCTCTGCCCCGCGGTCCGCCCTGGCTGGCCTTACGCCGGTGGTTCGCCAGGCCACCGGCACCTTGTACGGCGGGGACGGCGTGGCTTATGCGCCCGTCAACCCACCTACTCGCCCCGGCTAGCCTTTTACCCGGAGGGCGCCACGCTCCGGGTACCAGTGAGCGGCACGAACCCAGTCATACCATGCCGCTCACCTCGCGCCCTCTCCGGCCTCCGCCGCGGAGACCTCCCGCTAGGACCTGCGGGGGGCGATTTCTGCCAAAATCTACAAAGTCCCCGATGGTTAAGGACGTAGACTGTTGAGCGGGACCTACACACTCTTGTAGCCGATGGGGCTCGCCATTTCCCGCAGAAAATGGACCACCTCCCGCAGAGGAACATGAAATGCCCCTTCCCGCGGGACCCGAAGGACCGCTCTGTCCGAGCAGGCCTCCAGGACCACGGCACGCAAAAGCGACTCAGTCCCGCTGGCATTACGGATCTGACTTAGTGCAAAAACCAGGCAGAGTCGACCAAAACCTCCCTTCTTTGACCGGTGTTTTTGTTGCTTTTCTCTGCCGCCGAAGGTGCACTGAGGGTCGGATCGCCCAAAATTTTTACCGGTCGTTTTGGTCTGCGGTTCTTCCGAGAGGTGCCCGCCTGACAGTTCTTTTTCAGCAGCCTCCGAAAGGGCATCCAGCGGGCAAGCCAGGGGTTGGCAGCCGCCGGCGGTGAGCCTTCCCCGGCCGGGGCAGACAGCTCCGACCGCAAAATTTTTTCGACTTTCGCCGAGGCCAAAACCCCATGCACTTTTAAAGCCTGACCGCAGCGCCGTCTCCTGGCAGACGTCCCTTGCCGCCTGCGGTGGTCCTCGCCCGGCAGAGAGAAGCCGGATTCGCCCTCTCACCGGTTCTTTTTCACCATTCCGGAGCTCTGAAATCTGCCGGACACCGAGTGACCGAGGACGCTTCCAGGAGGGCGGCAGCGAGAGGCAGAGTGCCACCGGTCGGGAAGCCGGTTCTCCCACACTTTGAAATTTTTTCGCTTGTTCTGGTGGGATGGAGAGAGAGCGTGGCTTATGCGCCCTCTGCCCCGCGGTACGCCCTTGGCTAGCCTTACGCCGGTGGTTCGCCAGGCCACCGGCACCTTGTACAGCGGGGACGGCGTGGCTTATGCGCCCTCTGCCCCGCGGTACGCCCTTGGCTAGCCTTACGCCGGTGGTTCGCCAGGCCACCGGCACCTTGTACGGCGGGGACGGCGTTGCTTATGCGCCCGTCAATCCACCTACTCGCCCCGGCTAGCCTTTTACCCGGAGGGCGCCACGCTCCGGGTAGCAGTGAGCGGCACGAGCCCAGTCATACCATGCCGCTCACCTCGCACCTTTTCCGGCCTCCGCCGCGGAGACCTCCCGCTCTGTTCTGCGGAGAGCGATTTTGGGCAAAATCTACAAAGTCCCCGATGGTTAAGGACGTAGACTGTTGAGCGGGACCTACACACTCTTGTAGCCGAAGGGGCTCGCCATTTCCCGCAGAAAATGGATCACCTCCCGCAGAGGAACATGAAATGCCCCTTCCCGCGGGACCCGAAGGACCACTCTGTCCGAGCAGGCTTCCAGGACCACGGCACGCAAGAGCGACTCAGTCCCGCTGGCATTACGGATCTGACTTAGTGCAAAAACCTGGCAGAGTCGACCAAAACTCCCCTTCTCTGACCGGTATTTTTGTTGCTTTTCTCTGCCGCCGAAGGTGCACTACGGGTCGGATCGCCCAAAATTTTTACCGGTCGTTTTGGTCTGCGGTTCTTCCGAGAGGTGCCCGCCTGACAGTTCTTTTTCAGCAGCCTCCGAAAGGCCATCCAGCGGGCAAGCCAGGGGTTGGCAGCCGCCGGAGGTGAGCCTTCCCCGGCCGGGGCAGACAGCTCCGACCGCATAATTTTTTCGACTTTCTCCGAGGCCAAAACCCCATGCACTTTTAAAGCCTGCCCGCAGCGCCGTCTCCTGTCAGACGTCCCCGCCGCCTGCGGTGGTCCTCGCCCGGCAGAGAGAAGCCGGAGTCGCCCTCTCTCCGGTTCTTTTTCACCATTCCGGAGCTCTTAAATCTGCCGTACTCCGAGTGACCGAGGACGCTTCCAGGACGGCGGCAGCGAGAGGCAGAGTGCAACCGGTCGGGAAGCCGGTTCTCCCACACTTTGAAAATTTTTCGCTTGTGCTGGTGGGATGGAGAGAGAGCGTGGCTTATGCGCCCTCTGCCCCGCGGTACGCCCTTGGCTAGCCTTACGCCGGTGGTTCGCCAGGCCACCGGCACCTTGTACGGCGGGGACGGCGTTGCTTATGCGCCCGTCATCCCACCTACTCGCCCCGGCTAGCCTTTTACCCGGAGGGCGCCACGCTCCGGGTAGCAGTGAGCGGCACGAGCCCAGTCATACCATGCCGCTCACCTCGCACCTTTTCCGGCCTCCGCCGCGGAGACCTCACGCTCTGTTCTGCGGAGAGCGATTTTGGGCAAAATCTACAAAGTCCCCGATGGTTAAGGACGTAGACTGTTGAGCGGGACCTACACACTCTTGTAGCCGAAGGGGCTCGCCATTTCCCGCAGAAAATGGATCACCTCCCGCAGAGGAACATGAAATGCCCCTTCCCGCGGGACCCGCAGGACCGCTCTGTCCGAGCAGGCCTCCAGGACCACGGCACGCAAAAGCGACTCAGTCCCGCTGGCATTACGGATCTGACTTAGTGCAAAAACCTGGCAGAGTCGACCAAAACTCCCCTTCTCTGACCGGTATTTTTGTTGCTTTTCTCTGCCGCCGAAGGTGCACTACGGGTCGGATCGCCCAAAATTTTTACCGGTCGTTTTGGTCTGCGGTTCTTCCGAGAGGTGCCCGCCTGACAGTTCTTTTTCAGAAGCCTCCGAAAGGGCATCCAGCGGGCAAGCCAGGGGTTGGCAGCCGCCGGCGGTGAGCCTTCCCCGGCCGGGGCAGAAAGCTCCGACCGCATAATTTTTTCGACTTTTGCCGAGGCCAAAACCCCATGCACTTTTAAAGCCTGCCCGCAGCGCCGTCTCCTGTCAGACGTCCCCGCCGCCTGCGGTGGTCCTCGCCCGGCAGAGAGAAGCCGGAGTCGCCCTCTCTCCGGTTCTTTTTCACCATTCCGGAGCTCTTAAATCTGCCGTACTCCGAGTGACCGAGGACGCTTCCAGGAGGGCGGCAGCGAGAGGCAGAGTGCCACCGGTCGGGAAGCCGGTTCTCCCACACTTTGAAAATATTTCGCTTGTGCTGGTGGGATGGAGAGAGAGCGTGGCTTATGCGCCCTCTGCCCCGCGGTACGCCCTGGCTAGCCTTACGCCGGTGGTTCGCCAGGCCACCGGCACCTTGTACGGCGGGGACGGCGTTGCTTATGCGCCCGTCATCCCACCTACTCGCCCCGGCTAGCCTTTTACCCGGAGGGCGCCACGCTCCGGGTAGCAGTGAGCGGCACGAGCCCAGTCATACCATGCCGCTCACCTCGCACCTTTTCCGGCCTCCGCCGCGGAGACCTCACGCTCTGTTCTGCGGAGAGCGATTTTGGGCAAAATCTACAAAGTCCCCGATGGTTAAGGACGTAGACTGTTGAGCGGGACCTACACACTCTTGTAGCCGAAGGGGCTCGCCATTTCCCGCAGAAAATGGATCACCTCCCGCAGAGGAACATGAAATGCCCCTTCCCGCGGGACCCGAAGGACCGCTCTGTCCGAGCAGGCCTCCAGGACCACGGCACGCAAAAGCGACTCAGTCCCGCTGGCATTACGGATCTGACTTAGTGCAAAAACCTGGCAGAGTCGACCAAAACTCCCCTTCTCTGACCGGTATTTTTGTTGCTTTTCTCTGCCGCCGAAGGTGCACTACGGGTCGGATCGCCCAAAATTTTTACCGGTCGTTTTGGTCTGCGGTTCTTCCGAGAGGTGCCCGCCTGACAGTTCTTTTTCAGCAGCCTCCGAAAGGGCATCCAGCGGGCAAGCCAGGGGTTGGCAGCCGCCGGCGGTGAGCCTTCCCCGGCCGGGGCAGAAAGCTCCGACCGCATAATTTTTTCGACTTTCGCCGAGGCCAAAAGCCCAGGCACTTAGAAAGCCTGCCCGCAGCGCCGCCTCCTGTCAGAGGTCCCCGCCGCCTGCGGTGGTCCTCGCCCGGCAGAGAGAAGCCGGAGTCGCCCTCTCTCCGGTTCTTTTTCACCATTCCGGAGCTCTTAAATCTGCCGTACTCCGAGTGACCGAGGACGCTTCCAGGAGGGCGGCAGAGAGAGGCAGAGTGCCACCGGTCGGGAAGCCGGTTCTCCCACACTTTGAAAATTTTTCGCTTGTGCTGGTGGGATGGAGAGAGAGCGTGGCTTATGCGCCCTCTGCCCCGCGGTACGCCCTGGCTAGCCTTACGCCGGTGGTTCGCCAGGCCACCGGCACCTTGTACGGCGGGGACGGCGTTGCTTATGCGCCCGTCAACCCACCTACTCGCCCCGGCTAGCTTTTTACCCGGAGGGCGCCACGCTCCGGGTAGCAGTGAGCGGCACGAGCCCAGTCATACCATGCCGCTCACCTCGCACCTTTTCCGGCCTCCGCCGCGGAGACCTCACGCTCTGTTCTGCGGAGAGCGATTTTGGGCAAAATCTACAAAGTCCCCGATGGTTAAGGACGTAGACTGTTGAGCGGGACCTACACACTCTTGTAGCCGAAGGGGCTCGCCATTTCCCGCAGAAAATGGATCACCTCCCGCAGAGGAACATGAAATGCCCCTTCCCGCGGGACCCGAAGGACCGCTCTGTCCGAGCAGGCCTCCAGGACCACGGCACGCAAAAGCGACTCAGTCCCGCTGGCATTACGGATCTGACTTAGTGCAAAAACCTGGCAGAGTCGACCAAAACTCCCCTTCTCTGACCGGTATTTTTGCTGCTTTTCTCTGCCGCCGAAGGTGCACTACGTGTCGGATCGCCCAAAATTTTTACCGGTCGTTTTGGTCTGCGGTTCTTCCGAGAGGTGCCCGCCTGACAGTTCTTTTTCAGCAGCCTCCGAAAGGGCATCCAGCGGGCAAGCCAGGGGTTGGCAGCCGCCGGCGGTGAGCCTTCCCCGGCCGGGGCAGACAGCTCCGACCGCATAATTTTTTCGAACTTCTCCGAGGTCAAAATCCCAGGCACTCCGACGAAAGGTCCGCCGCGCGTCTCCCGTCTGACGTCCCCGCCGCTCGCGGTGGTCCTCGCCCGGCAGGGAGCTGCCGGATTCGCCCTCTTACCGGTTCTTTTTCACCTTTCCGGAGCTCTGATATCTGCCGCACACACAGTGACCGAGGACGCTTCCAGGAGGGCGGCAGCGAGAGGCAGAGTGCCACCGGGCGGGTCCTCGGTTCTCCCACACTTAGAAAATTTTTGCGCTTGTGCTGGTGCGAGGACGTAGGTCTTTCGACCGGGGCAAGCCTGGAGGGCGGTAGCCGGGATTGGCGCCCTATTCCCGGCTAGCTCTCGGAGGCTTCACCCGGTTGGAGGTTGGAGCTCCGACTTCCATGGGCATGTTCCTCACCGGGACCTACGACCAAGTGTGGCCGAGGGACAGTGACACATTCCCGGGTAGCCTGAGTGGCTGCTCCCGCTGAGCTACTTCCATGGGCACTATTCCTCCCCGGGACTTGCCGCCAAGTCTTGGCCGGGGGACAGTGACACATTCCCGGGTAGCCTGAGTGGCTGCTCCCGCTGAGCTCTTACTTCCATGGGCATGTTCCTCACCGGGACCAACTACCAAGTGTGGCCGGGTTTCGAGCTCCAAACTCGGCTTGCACTTGGTCGCTTGGGGGGTCCCCTCCGCTCCGGGAAGGGCGCCCTCCAGCGGGCAGACGAGGGTACTTCTAGTCTGCCCGAGCTCCATGGGGCCCCTCTCGCCCCTAGGCTCCCCGCCCAGGGTTCCAGGGTCCCGGATAAAGCCACCCTGCCGAGTTCGGTATAGGGTACCGGGCCTGGCTGGAATCACGCCGGGATCGGTGAGACCTCCTCGGCCGCGGCTCAGCCTCCAAACTCCCTTTCGCGGTTCTCTTCCCTTCAACTTCCATGGGCATGTTCCACACCGGGACCTCCGACCAAGTGTGGCCGGGGAACAGTCGCCCATGCCCGGGTAGCCTCAGCAAGTGCTCCCGCTGAGGTCAACTTGGAGGTTGGAGCTCCGACTTCCATGGGCACTATTCCTCCCCGGGACCTGCCGCCAAGTCTGGCCGGGGGACAGTGACACATTCCCGGGTAGCCTGAGCGGCTTCTCCCGCTGAACTCTTACTTCCATGGGCATGTTCCTCATCAGGAACCAACGACCAAGTGTGGCCCAGGGACAGTGACACATTCCCGGTTAGCCTGAGTGGCTGCTCCCGCTGAGCTACTTCCATGAGCACTATTCCTCCCCGGGACCTGCCGCCAAGTCTGGCCGGGGGACAGTGACACATTCCCGGGTAGCCTGAGCGGCTGCTCCCGCTGAGCTACTTCCATGGGCACTATTCCTCCCCGGGACTTGCCGCCAAGTCTTGGCCGGGGGACAGTGACACATTGCCGGGTAGCCTGAGTGGCTGCTCCCGCTGAGCTCTTACTTCCATGGGCATGTTCCTCACCGGGACATACTACCAAGTGTGGCCGGGTTTCGAGCTCCAAACTCGGCTTGCACTTGGTCGCTTGGGGGTCCCCTCCGCTCCGGGAAGGGCGCCCTCCAGCGGGCAGACGAGGGTACTTCTAGTCTGCCCGAGCTCCATGGGGCCCCTCTCGCCCCTAGGCTCCCCGCCCAGGGTTCCAGGGTCCCGGATACAGCCACCCTGCCGAGTTCGGTATAGGGTACCGGGCCTGGCTGGAATCACGCCGGGATCGGTGAGACCTCCTCGGCCGCGGCTCAGCCTCCAAACTCCCTTTCGCGGTTCTCTTCCCTTCAACTTCCATGGGCATGTTCCACACCGGGACCTCCGACCAAGTGTGGCCGGGGAACAGTCGCCCATGCCCGGGTAGCCTCAGCAAGTGCTCCCGCTGAGGTCAACTTGGAGGTTGGAGCTCCGACTTCCATGGGCACTATTCCTCCCCGGGACCTGCCGCCAAGTCTGGCCGGGGGACAGTGACACATTCCCGGGTAGCCTGAGCGGCTTCTCCCGCTGAACTCTTACTTCCATGGGCATGTTCCTCATCAGGAACCAACGACCAAGTGTGGCCCAGGGACAGTGACACATTCCCGGGTAGCCTGAGTGGCTGCTCCCGCTTAGCTACTTCCATGAGCACTATTCCTCCCCGGGACCTGCCGCCAAGTCTGGCCGGGGGACAGTGACACATTCCCGGGTAGCCTGAGCGGCTGCTCCCGCTGAGCTACTTCCATGGGCACTATTCCTCCCCGGGACTTGCCGCCAAGTCTTGGCCGGGGGACAGTGACACATTGCCGGGTAGCCTGAGTGGCTGCTCCCGCTGAGCTCTTACTTCCATGGGCATGTTCCTCACCGGGACATACTACCAAGTGTGGCCGGGTTTCGAGCTCCAAACTCGGCTTGCACTTGGTCGCTTGGGGGTCCCCTCCGCTCCGGGAAGGGCGCCCTCCAGCGGGCAGACGAGGGTACTTCTAGTCTGCCCGAGCTCCATGGGGCCCCTCTCGCCCCTAGGCTCCCCGCCCAGGGTTCCAGGGTCCCGGATACAGCCACCCTGCCGAGTTCGGTATAGGGTACCGGGCCTGGCTGGAATCACGCCGGGATCGGTGAGACCTCCTCGGCCGCGGCTCAGCCTCCAAACTCCCTTTCGCGGTTCTCTTCCCTTCAACTTCCATGGGCATGTTCCACACCGGGACCTCCGACCAAGTGTGGCCGGGGAACAGTCACCCATGCCCGGGTAGCCTCAGCGGCTGCTCCCGCTGAGGTCAACTTGGAGGTTGGAGCTCCGACTTCCATGGGCACTATTCCTCCCCGGGACCTGCCGCCAAGTCTGGCCGGGGGACAGTGACACATTCCCGGGTAGCCCTTAGCGGCTGCTCCCGCTGAACTCTTACTTCCATGGGCATGTTCCTCATCAGGAACCAACGACCAAGTGTGGCCCAGGGACAGTGACACATTCCCGGGTAGCCTGAGTGGCTGCTCCCGCTGAGCTACTTCCATGAGCACTATTCCTCCCCGGGACCTGCCGCCAAGTCTGGCCGGGGGACAGTGACACATTCCCGGGTAGCCTGAGCGGCTGCTCCCGCTGAGCTACTTCCATGGGCACTATTCCTCCCCGGGACTTGCCGCCAAGTCTTGGCCGGGGGACAGTGACACATTGCCGGGTAGCCTGAGTGGCTGCTCCCGCTGAGCTCTTACTTCCATGGGCATGTTCCTCACCGGGACATACTACCAAGTGTGGCCGGGTTTCGAGCTCCAAACTCGGCTTGCACTTGGTCGCTTGGGGGTCCCCTCCGCTCCGGGAAGGGCGCCCTCCAGCGGGCAGACGAGGGTACTTCTAGTCTGCCCGAGCTCCATGGGGCCCCTCTCGCCCCTAGGCTCCCCGCCCAGGGTTCCAGGGTCCCGGATACAGCCACCCTGCCGAGTTCGGTATAGGGTACCGGGCCTGGCTGGAATCACGCCGGGATCGGTGAGACCTCCTCGGCCGCGGCTCAGCCTCCAAACTCCCTTTCGCGGTTCTCTTCCCTTCAACTTCCATGGGCATGTTCCACACCGGGACCTCCGACCAAGTGTGGCCGGGGAACAGTCACCCATGCCCGGGTAGCCTCAGCGGCTGCTCCCGCTGAGGTCAACTTGGAGGTTGGAGCTCCGACTTCCATGGGCACTATTCCTCCCCGGGACCTGCCGCCAAGTCTGGCCGGGGGACAGTGACACATTCCCGGGTAGCCCTTAGCGGCTGCTCCCGCTGAACTCTTACTTCCATGGGCATGTTCCTCATCAGGAACCAACGACCAAGTGTGGCCCAGGGACAGTGACACATTCCCGGGTAGCCTGAGTGGCTGCTCCCGCTGAGCTACTTCCATGAGCACTATTCCTCCCCGGGACCTGCCGCCAAGTCTGGCCGGGGGACAGTGACACATTCCCGGGTAGCCTGAGCGGCTGCTCCCGCTGAGCTACTTCCATGGGCACTATTCCTCCCCGGGACTTGCCGCCAAGTCTTGGCCGGGGGACAGTGACACATTCCCGGGTAGCCTGAGCGGCTTCTCCCGCTGAACTCTTACTTCCATGGGCATGTTCCTCATCAGGAACCAACGACCAAGTGTGGCCCAGGGACAGTGACACATTCCCGGGTATCTTCAGCAGCTGCTCCCGCTGAGCTACTTCCATGAGCACTATACCTCCCCGGGACCTGCCGCCAAGTCTGGCCGGGGGACAGTGACACATTCCCGGGTAGCCTGAGCGGCTGCTCCCGCTGAGCTACTTCCATGGGCACTATTCCTCCCCGGGACTTGCCGCCAAGTCTTGGCCGGGGGACAGTGACACATTGCCGGGTAGCCTCAGCAGCTGCTCCCGCTGAGCTACTTCCATGGGCACTATTCCTCCCCGGGACTTGCCGCCAAGTCTTGGCCGGGGGACAGTGACACATTGCCGTGTAGCCTGAGTGGCTGCTCCCGCTGAGCTCTTACTTCCATGGGCATGTTCCTCACCGGGACCAACTACCAAGTGTGGCCGGGTTTCGAGCTCCAAACTCGGCTTGCACTTGGTCGCTTGGGGGGTCCCCTCCGCTCCGGGAAGGGCGCCCTCCAGCGGGCAGACGAGGGTACTTCTAGTCTGCCCGAGCTCCATGGGGCCCCTCTCGCCCCTAGGCTCCCCGCCCAGGGTTCCAGGGTCCCGGATACAGCCACCCTGTCGAGTTCGGTATAGGGTACCGGGCCTGGCTGGAATCACGCCGGGATCGGTGAGACCTCCTCGGCCGCGGCTCAGCCTCCAAACTCCCTTTCGCGGTTCTCTTCCCTTCAACTTCCATGGGCATGTTCCACACCGGGACCTCCGACCAAGTGTGGCCGGGGAACAGTCGCCCATGCCCGGGTAGCCTCAGCAAGTGCTCCCGCTGAGGTCAACTTGGAGGTTGGAGCTCCGACTTCCATGGGCACTGTTCCTCCCCGGGACCTGCCGCCAAGTCTGGCCGGGGGACAGTGACACATTCCCGGGTAGCTTGAGCGGCTTCTCCCGCTGAACTCTTACTTCCATGGGCATGTTCCTCATCAGGAACCAACGACCAAGTGTGGCCCAGGGACAGTGACACATTCCCGGGTAGCCTCAGCAGCTGCTCCCGCTGAGCTACTTCCATGAGCACTATTCCTCCCCGGGACCTGCCGCCAAGTCTGGCCGGGGGACAGTGACACATTCCCGGGTAGCCTCAGCGGCTGCTCCCGCTGAGCTACTTCCATGGGCACTATTCCTCCCCGGGACTTGCCGCCAAGTCTTGGCCGGGGGACAGTGACACATTGCCGGGTAGCCTGAGTGGCTGCTCCCGCTGAGCTCTTACTTCCATGGGCATGTTCCTCACCGGGACATACTACCAAGTGTGGCTGGGTTTCGAGCTCCAAACTCGGCTTGCACTTGGTCGCTTGGGGGGTCCCCTCCGCTCCGGGAAGGGCGCCCTCCAGCGGGCAGACGAGGGTACTTCTAGTCTGCCCGAGCTCCATGGGGCCCCTCTCGCCCCTAGGCTCCCCGCCCAGGGTTCCAGGGTCCCGGATACAGCCACCCTGTCGAGTTCGGTATAGGGTACCGGGCCTGGCTGGAATCACGCCGGGATCGGTGAGACCTCCTCGGCCGCGGCTCAGCCTCCAAACTCCCTTTCGCGGTTCTCTTCCCTTCAACTTCCATGGGCATGTTCCACACCGGGACCTCCGACCAAGTGTGGCCGGGGAACAGTCGCCCATGCCCGGGTAGCCTCAGCAAGTGCTCCCGCTGAGGTCAACTTGGAGGTTGGAGCTCCGACTTCCATGGGCACTGTTCCTCCCCGGGACCTGCCGCCAAGTCTGGCCGGGGGACAGTGACACATTCCCGGGTAGCTTGAGCGGCTTCTCCCGCTGAACTCTTACTTCCATGGGCATGTTCCTCATCAGGAACCAACGACCAAGTGTGGCCCAGGGACAGTGACACATTCCCGGGTAGCCTCAGCAGCTGCTCCCGCTGAGCTACTTCCATGAGCACTATTCCTCCCCGGGACCTGCCGCCAAGTCTGGCCGGGGGACAGTGACACATTCCCGGGTAGCCTCAGCGGCTGCTCCCGCTGAGCTACTTCCATGGGCACTATTCCTCCCCGGGACTTGCCGCCAAGTCTTGGCCGGGGGACAGTGACACATTGCCGGGTAGCCTGAGTGGCTGCTCCCGCTGAGCTCTTACTTCCATGGGCATGTTCCTCACCGGGACATACTACCAAGTGTGGCCGGGTTTCGAGCTCCAAACTCGGCTTGCACTTGGTCGCTTGGGGGGTCCCCTCCGCTCCGGGAAGGGCGCCCTCCAGCGGGCAGACGAGGGTACTTCTAGTCTGCCCGAGCTCCATGGGGCCCCTCTCGCCCCTAGGCTCCCCGCCCAGGGTTCCAGGGTCCCGGATACAGCCACCCTGCCGAGTTCGGTATAGGGTACCGGGCCTGGCTGGAATCACGCCAGGATCGGTGAGACCTCCTCGGCCGCGGCTCAGCCTCCAATCTCCCTTTCGCGGTTCTCTTCCCTTCAACTTCCATGGGCATGTTCCACACCGGGACCTCCGACCAAGTGTGGCCGGGGAACAGTCGCCCATGCCCGGGTAGCCTCAGCAAGTGCTCCCGCTGAGGTCAACTTGGAGGTTGGAGCTCCGACTTCCATGGGCACTATTCCTCCCCGGGACCTGCCGCCAAGTCTGGCCGGGGGACAGTGACACATTCCCGGGTAGCCTGAGCGGCTTCTCCCGCTGAACTCTTACTTCCATGGGCATGTTCCTCATCAGGAACCAACGACCAAGTGTGGCCCAGGGACAGTGACACATTCCCGGTTAGCCTGAGTGGCTGCTCCCGCTGAGCTACTTCCATGAGCACTATTCCTCCCCGGGACCTGCCGCCAAGTCTGGCCGGGGGACAGTGACACATTCCCGGGTAGCCTGAGCGGCTGCTCCCGCTGAGCTACTTCCATGGGCACTATTCCTCCCCGGGACTTGCCGCCAAGTCTTGGCCGGGGGACAGTGACACATTGCCGGGTAGCCTGAGTGGCTGCTCCCGCTGAGCTCTTACTTCCATGGGCATGTTCCTCACCGGGACATACTACCAAGTGTGGCCGGGTTTCGAGCTCCAAACTCGGCTTGCACTTGGTCGCTTGGGGGTCCCCTCCGCTCCGGGAAGGGCGCCCTCCAGCGGGCAGACGAGGGTACTTCTAGTCTGCCCGAGCTCCATGGGGCCCCTCTCGCCCCTAGGCTCCCCGCCCAGGGTTCCAGGGTCCCGGATACAGCCACCCTGCCGAGTTCGGTATAGGGTACCGGGCCTGGCTGGAATCACGCCGGGATCGGTGAGACCTCCTCGGCCGCGGCTCAGCCTCCAAACTCCCTTTCGCGGTTCTCTTCCCTTCAACTTCCATGGGCATGTTCCACACCGGGACCTCCGACCAAGTGTGGCCGGGGAACAGTCGCCCATGCCCGGGTAGCCTCAGCAAGTGCTCCCGCTGAGGTCAACTTGGAGGTTGGAGCTCCGACTTCCATGGGCACTATTCCTCCCCGGGACCTGCCGCCAAGTCTGGCCGGGGGACAGTGACACATTCCCGGGTAGCCTGAGCGGCTTCTCCCGCTGAACTCTTACTTCCATGGGCATGTTCCTCATCAGGAACCAACGACCAAGTGTGGCCCAGGGACAGTGACACATTCCCGGGTAGCCTGAGTGGCTGCTCCCGCTGAGCTACTTCCATGAGCACTATTCCTCCCCGGGACCTGCCGCCAAGTCTGGCCGGGGGACAGTGACACATTCCCGGGTAGCCTGAGCGGCTGCTCCCGCTGAGCTACTTCCATGGGCACTATTCCTCCCCGGGACTTGCCGCCAAGTCTTGGCCGGGGGACAGTGACACATTGCCGGGTAGCCTGAGTGGCTGCTCCCGCTGAGCTCTTACTTCCATGGGCATGTTCCTCACCGGGACATACTACCAAGTGTGGCCGGGTTTCGAGCTCCAAACTCGGCTTGCACTTGGTCGCTTGGGGGTCCCCTCCGCTCCGGGAAGGGCGCCCTCCAGCGGGCAGACGAGGGTACTTCTAGTCTGCCCGAGCTCCATGGGGCCCCTCTCGCCCCTAGGCTCCCCGCCCAGGGTTCCAGGGTCCCGGATACAGCCACCCTGCCGAGTTCGGTATAGGGTACCGGGCCTGGCTGGAATCACGCCGGGATCGGTGAGACCTCCTCGGCCGCGGCTCAGCCTCCAAACTCCCTTTCGCGGTTCTCTTCCCTTCAACTTCCATGGGCATGTTCCACACCGGGACCTCCGACCAAGTGTGGCCGGGGAACAGTCACCCATGCCCGGGTAGCCTCAGCGGCTGCTCCCGCTGAGGTCAACTTTGAGGTTGGAGCTCCGACTTCCATGGGCACTATTCCTCCCCGGGACCTGCCGCCAAGTCTGGCCGGGGGACAGTGACACATTCCCGGGTAGCCCTTAGCGGCTGCTCCCGCTGAACTCTTACTTCCATGGGCATGTTCCTCATCAGGAACCAACGACCAAGTGTGGCCCAGGGACAGTGACACATTCCCGGGTAGCCTGAGTGGCTGCTCCCGCTGAGCTACTTCCATGAGCACTATTCCTCCCCGGGACCTGCCGCCAAGTCTGGCCGGGGGACAGTGACACATTCCCGGGTAGCCTGAGCGGCTGCTCCCGCTGAGCTACTTCCATGGGCACTATTCCTCCCCGGGACTTGCCGCCAAGTCTTGGCCGGGGGACAGTGACACATTGCCGGGTAGCCTGAGTGGCTGCTCCCGCTGAGCTCTTACTTCCATGGGCATGTTCCTCACCGGGACATACTACCAAGTGTGGCCGGGTTTCGAGCTCCAAACTCGGCTTGCACTTGGTCGCTTGGGGGTCCCCTCCGCTCCGGGAAGGGCGCCCTCCAGCGGGCAGACGAGGGTACTTCTAGTCTGCCCGAGCTCCATGGGGCCCCTCTCGCCCCTAGGCTCCCCGCCCAGGGTTCCAGGGTCCCGGATACAGCCACCCTGCCGAGTTCGGTATAGGGTACCGGGCCTGGCTGGAATCACGCCGGGATCGGTGAGACCTCCTCGGCCGCGGCTCAGCCTCCAAACTCCCTTTCGCGGTTCTCTTCCCTTCAACTTCCATGGGCATGTTCCACACCGGGACCTCCGACCAAGTGTGGCCGGGGAACAGTCGCCCATGCCCGGGTAGCCTCAGCAAGTGCTCCCGCTGAGGTCAACTTGGAGGTTGGAGCTCCGACTTCCATGGGCACTGTTCCTCCCCGGGACCTGCCGCCAAGTCTGGCCGGGGGACAGTGACACATTCCCGGGTAGCTTGAGCGGCTTCTCCCGCTGAACTCTTACTTCCATGGGCATGTTCCTCATCAGGAACCAACGACCAAGTGTGGCCCAGGGACAGTGACACATTCCCGGGTAGCCTCAGCAGCTGCTCCCGCTGAGCTACTTCCATGAGCACTATTCCTCCCCGGGACCTGCCGCCAAGTCTGGCCGGGGGACAGTGACACATTCCCGGGTAGCCTCAGCAGCTGCTCCCGCTGAGCTACTTCCATGGGCACTATTCCTCCCCGGGACTTGCCGCCAAGTCTTGGCCGGGGGACAGTGACACATTCCCGGGTAGCCTGAGTGGCTGCTCCCGCTGAGCTCTTACTTCCATGGGCATGTTCCTCACCGGGACATACTACCAAGTGTGGCCGGGTTTCGAGCTCCAAACTCGGCTTGCACTTGGTCGCTTGGGGGGTCCCCTCCGCTCCGGGAAGGGCGCCCTCCAGCGGGCAGACGAGGGTACTTCTAGTCTGCCCGAGCTCCATGGGGCCCCTCTCGCCCCTAGGCTCCCCGCCCAGGGTTCCAGGGTCCCGGATACAGCCACCCTGTCGAGTTCGGTATAGGGTACCGGGCCTGGCTGGAATCACGCCGGGATCGGTGAGACCTCCTCGGCCGCGGCTAAGCCTCCAAACTCCCTTTCGCGGTTCTCTTCCCTTCAACTTCCATGGGCATGTTCCACACCGGGACCTCCGACCAAGTGTGGCCGGGGAACAGTCACCCATGCCCGGGTAGCCTCAGCGGCTGCTCCCGCTGAGGTCAACTTGGAGGTTGGAGCTCCGACTTCCATGGGCACTGTTCCTCCCCGGGACCTGCCGCCAAGTCTGGCCGGGGGACAGTGACACATTCCCGGGTAGCATGAGCGGCTTCTCCCGCTGAACTCTTACTTCCATGGGCATGTTCCTCATCAGGAACCAACGACCAAGTGTGGCCCAGGGACAGTGACACATTCCCGGGTAGCCTCAGCAGCTGCTCCCGCTGAGCTACTTCCATGAGCACTATTCCTCCCCGGGACCTGCCGCCAAGTCTGGCCGGGGGACAGTGACACATTCCCGGGTAGCCTGAGCGGCTGCTCCCGCTGGGCTACTTCCATGGGCACTATTCCTCCCCGGGACCTGCCGCCAAGTCTTGGCCGGGGGACAGTGACACATTCCCGGGTAGCCTGAGTGGCTGCTCCCGCTGAGCTCTTACTTCCATGGGCATGTTCCTCACCGGGACATACTACCAAGTGTGGCCGGGTTTCGAGCTCCAAACTCGGCTTGCACTTGGTCGCTTGGGGGGTCCCCTCCGCTCCGGGAAGGGCGCCCTCCAGCGGGCAGACGAGGGTACTTCTAGTCTGCCCGAGCTCCATGGGGCCCCTCTCGCCCCTAGGCTCCCCGCCCAGGGTTCCAGGGTCCCGGATACAGCCACCCTGTCGAGTTCGGTATAGGGTACCGGGCCTGGCTGGAATCACGCCGGGATCGGTTAGACCTGCTCGGCCGCGGCTCAGCCTCCAAACTCCCTTTCGCGGTTCTCTTCCCTTCAACTTCCATGGGCATGTTCCACACCGGGACCTCCGACCAAGTGTGGCCGGGGAACAGTCGCCCATGCCCGGGTAGCCTCAGCAAGTGCTCCCGCTGAGGTCAACTTGGAGGTTGGAGCTCCGACTTCCATGGGCACTGTTCCTCCCCGGGACCTGCCGCCAAGTCTGGCCGGGGGACAGTGACACATTCCCGGGTAGCTTGAGCGGCTTCTCCCGCTGAACTCTTACTTCCATGGGCATGTTCCTCATCAGGAACCAACGACCAAGTGTGGCCCAGGGACAGTGACACATTCCCGGGTAGCCTCAGCAGCTGCTCCCGCTGAGCTACTTCCATGAGCACTATTCCTCCCCGGGACCTGCCGCCAAGTCTGGCCGGGGGACAGTGACACATTCCCGGGTAGCCTCAGCAGCTGCTCCCGCTGAGCTACTTCCATGGGCACTATTCCTCCCCGGGACTTGCCGCCAAGTCTTGGCCGGGGGACAGTGACACATTGCCGGGTAGCCTGAGTGGCTGCTCCCGCTGAGCTCTTACTTCCATGGGCATGTTCCTCACCGGGACCAACTACCAAGTGTGGCCGGGTTTCGAGCTCCAAACTCGGCTTGCACTTGGTCGCTTGGGGGGTCCCCTCCGCTCCGGGAAGGGCGCCCTCCAGCGGGCAGACGAGGGTACTTCTAGTCTGCCCGAGCTCCATGGGGCCCCTCTCGCCCCTAGGCTCCCCGCCCAGGGTTCCAGGGTCCCGGATACAGCCACCCTGTCGAGTTCGGTATAGGGTACCGGGCCTGGCTGGAATCACGCCGGGATCGGTGAGACCTCCTCGGCCGCGGCTCAGCCTCCAAACTCCCTTTCGCGGTTCTCTTCCCTTCAACTTCCATGGGCATGTTCCACACCGGGACCTCCGACCAAGTGTGGCCGGGGAACAGTCGCCCATGCCCGGGTAGCCTCAGCAAGTGCTCCCGCTGAGGTCAACTTGGAGGTTGGAGCTCCGACTTCCATGGGCACTATTCCTCCCCGGGACCTGCCGCCAAGTCTGGCCGGGGGACAGTGACACATTCCCGGGTAGCCTGAGCGGCTTCTCCCGCTGAACTCTTACTTCCATGGGCATGTTCCTCATCAGGAACCAACGACCAAGTGTGGCCCAGGGACAGTGACACATTCCCGGGTATCTTCAGCAGCTGCTCCCGCTGAGCTACTTCCATGAGCACTATTCCTCCCCGGGACCTGCCGCCAAGTCTGGCCGGGGGACAGTGACACATTCCCGGGTAGCCTGAGCGGCTGCTCCTGCTGAGCTACTTCCATGGGCACTATTCCTCCCCGGGACTTGCCGCCAAGTCTTGGCCGGGGGACAGTGACACATTCCCGGGTAGCCTGAGTGGCTGCTCCCGCTGAGCTCTTACTTCCATGGGCATGTTCCTCACCGGGACATACTACCAAGTGTGGCCGGGTTTCGAGCTCCAAACTCGGCTTGCACTTGGTCGCTTGGGGGTCCCCTCCGCTCCGGGAAGGGCGCCCTCCAGCGGGCAGACGAGGGTACTTCTAGTCTGCCCGAGCTCCATGGGGCCCCTCTCGCCCCTAGGCTCCCCGCCCAGGGTTCCAGGGTCCCGGATACAGCCACCCTGTCGAGTTCGGTATAGGGTACCGGGCCTGGCTGGAATCACGCCGGGATCGGTGAGACCTCCTCGGCCGCGGCTCAGCCTCCAAACTCCCTTTCGCGGTTCTCTTCCCTTCAACTTCCATGGGCATGTTCCACACCGGGACCTCCGACCAAGTGTGGCCGGGGAACAGTCGCCCATGCCCGGGTAGCCTCAGCAAGTGCTCCCGCTGAGGTCAACTTGGAGGTTGGAGCTCCGACTTCCATGGGCACTGTTCCTCCCCGGGACCTGCCGCCAAGTCTGGCCGGGGGACAGTGACACATTCCCGGGTAGCTTGAGCGGCTTCTCCCGCTGAACTCTTACTTCCATGGGCATGTTCCTCATCAGGAACCAACGACCAAGTGTGGCCCAGGGACAGTGACACATTCCCGGGTAGCCTCAGCAGCTGCTCCCGCTGAGCTACTTCCATGAGCACTATTCCTCCCCGGGACCTGCCGCCAAGTCTGGCCGGGGGACAGTGACACATTCCCGGGTAGCCTCAGCAGCTGCTCCCGCTGAGCTACTTCCATGGGCACTATTCCTCCCCGGGACTTGCCGCCAAGTCTTGGCCGGGGGACAGTGACACATTCCCGGGTAGCCTGAGTGGCTGCTCCCGCTGAGCTCTTACTTCCATGGGCATGTTCCTCACCGGGACATACTACCAAGTGTGGCCGGGTTTCGAGCTCCAAACTCGGCTTGCACTTGGTCGCTTGGGGGGTCCCCTCCGCTCCGGGAAGGGCGCCCTCCAGCGGGCAGACGAGGGTACTTCTAGTCTGCCCGAGCTCCATGGGGCCCCTCTCGCCCCTAGGCTCCCCGCCCAGGGTTCCAGGGTCCCGGATACAGCCACCCTGTCGAGTTCGGTATAGGGTACCGGGCCTGGCTGGAATCACGCCGGGATCGGTGAGACCTCCTCGGCCGCGGCTCAGCCTCCAAACTCCCTTTCGCGGTTCTCTTCCCTTCAACTTCCATGGGCATGTTCCACACCGGGACCTCCGACCAAGTGTGGCCGGGGAACAGTCACCCATGCCCGGGTAGCCTCAGCGGCTGCTCCCGCTGAGGTCAACTTGGAGGTTGGAGCTCCGACTTCCATGGGCACTATTCCTCCCCGGGACCTGCCGCCAAGTCTGGCCGGGGGACAGTGACACATTCCCGGGTAGCCTGAGCGGCTTCTCCCGCTGAACTCTTACTTCCATGGGCATGTTCCTCATCAGGAACCAACGACCAAGTGTGGCCCAGGGACAGTGACACATTCCCGGGTAGCCTCAGCAGCTGCTCCCGCTGAGCTACTTCCATGAGCACTATTCCTCCCCGGGACCTGCCGCCAAGTCTGGCCGGGGGACAGTGACACATTCCCGGGTAGCCTGAGCGGCTGCTCCCGCTGAGCTACTTCCATGGGCACTATTCCTCCCCGGGACTTGCCGCCAAGTCTTGGCCGGGGGACAGTGACACATTCCCGGGTAGCCTGAGTGGCTGCTCCCGCTGAGCTCTTACTTCCATGGGCATGTTCCTCACCGGGACATACTACCAAGTGTGGCCGGGTTTCGAGCTCCAAACTCGGCTTGCACTTGGTCGCTTGGGGGGTCCCCTCCGCTCCGGGAAGGGCGCCCTCCAGCGGGCAGACGAGGGTACTTCTAGTCTGCCCGAGCTCCATGGGGCCCCTCTCGCCCCTAGGCTCCCCGCCCAGGGTTCCAGGGTCCCGGATACAGCCACCCTGTCGAGTTCGGTATAGGGTACCGGGCCTGGCTGGAATCACGCCGGGATCGGTGAGACCTCCTCGGCCGCGGCTAAGCCTCCAAACTCCCTTTCGCGGTTCTCTTCCCTTCAACTTCCATGGGCATGTTCCACACCGGGACCTCCGACCAAGTGTGGCCGGGGAACAGTCACCCATGCCCGGGTAGCCTCAGCGGCTGCTCCCGCTGAGGTCAACTTGGAGGTTGGAGCTCCGACTTCCATGGGCACTGTTCCTCCCCGGGACCTGCCGCCAAGTCTGGCCGGGGGACAGTGACACATTCCCGGGTAGCCTGAGCGGCTGCTCCCGCTGAACTCTTTAGTTCCATGGGCATGTTCCTCATCAGGAATCAACGACCAAGTGTGGCCGAGGGACAGTGACACATTCCCGGGTAGCCTGAGTGGCTGCTCCCGCTGAGCTACTTCCATGAGCACTATTCCTCCCCGGGACCTGCCGCCAAGTCTGGCCGGGGGACAGTGACACATTCCCGGGTAGCCTGAGTGGCTGCTCCCGCTGAGCTACTTCCATGGGAACTATTCCTCCCCGGGACTTGCCGCCAAGTCTTGGCCGGGGGACAGTGACACATTCCCGGGTAGCCTGAGTGGCTGCTCCCGCTGAGCTCTTACTTCCATGGGCATGTTCCTCACCGGGACATACTACCAAGTGTGGCCGGGTTTCGAGCTCCAAACTCGGCTTGCACTTGGTCGCTTGGGGGGTCCCCTCCGCTCCGGGAAGGGCGCCCTCCAGCGGGCAGACGAGGGTACTTCTAGTCTGCCCGAGCTCCATGGGGCCCCTCTCGCCCCTAGGCTCCCGGCCCAGGGTTCCAGGGTCGCGGATCCAGCCACCATGCGGAGTTCGGTTTGGGTACCGGGCCTGGCAGAAATCACGCCGGGATCGGTGAGCCCTCCTCGGCCGCGGCTTCGCGCAAAAACTCCCTTTCGCGGTTCTCTTCACTTCAACTTCCATGGACACGTTCCACACTTGGACCTACGACCAAGTGTGCCCGGGGAACAGTAACCCATGCCCGGGCAGCCTCAGCAAGTGCTCCCGCTGAGGTCAATTTGGAGGTTTGAGCTCCGACTTCCATGGCCATGTTCCTCACCGGGACCTACGACCAAGCGTGGCCGGGTTTCGAGCTCCAAACTCGGCTTGCACTTTGTGGCCAAGGGGGTCCCCTCCGCTCCGGGAAGGGCGCCCTCCAGCGGGCAGACGAGGTTACTTCTAGTCTGCCCGAGCTCCATGGGGCATTATTCCTCCCCGGGACTTGCCGCCAAGTCTGGCCGGGGGACAGTGACACTTGGCCGGGTAGGCGAAGTGGCTTCTCCCGCTGACTTGCCCCTTTGGAAGTAGGAGCTCTTACTTCCATGGGCATTATACCTCTCGAAGACTTAGAGCCAAGTGAGCTCCTACTTCCATGGGCATTATTCCTCCCCGGGACTTGCCGCCAAGTCTGGCCGGGGGACAGTGACACTTGGCCGGGTAGGCGAAGTGTCTTCTCCCGCTGACTTGCCCCTTTGGAAGTAGGAGCTCCTACTTCCATGGGCATTATTCCTCCCCGGGACTTGCCGCCAAGTCTGGCCGGGGGACAGTGACACTTGGCCGGGTAGGCGAAGTGGCTTCTCCCGCTGACTTGCCCCTTTGGAAGTAGGAGCTCCTACTTCCATGGGCATTATTCCTCCCCGGGACTTGCCGCCAAGTCTGGCCGGGGGACAGTGACACTTGGCCGGGTAGGCGAAGTGGCTTCTCCCGCTGACTTGCCCCTTTGGAAGTAGGAGCTCTTACTTCCATGGGCATTATACCTCTCGAAGACTTAGAGCCAAGTGAGCTCCTACTTCCATGGGCATTATTCCTCCCCGGGACTTGCCGCCAAGTCTGGCCGGGGGACAGTGACACTTGGCCGGGTAGGCGAAGTGGCTTCTCCCGCTGACTTGCCCCTTTGGAAGTAGGAGCTCCTACTTCCATGGGCATTATTCCTCCCCGGGACTTGCCGCCAAGTCTGGCCGGGGGACAGTGACACTTGGCCGGGTAGGCGAAGTGGCTTCTCCCGCTGACTTGCCCCTTTGGAAGTAGGAGCTCCTACTTCCATGGGCATTATTCCTCCCCGGGACTTGCCGCCAAGTCTGGCCGGGGGACAGTGACACTTGGCCGGGTAGGCGAAGTGGCTTCTCCCGCTGACTTGCCCCTTTGGAAGTAGGAGCTCTTACTTCCATGGGCATTATACCTCTCGAAGACTTAGAGCCAAGTGAGCTCCTACTTCCATGGGCATTATTCCTCCCCGGGACTTGCCGCCAAGTCTGGCCGGGGGACAGTGACACTTGGCCGGGTAGGCGAAGTGGCTTCTCCCGCTGACTTGCCCCTTTGGAAGTAGGAGCTCCTACTTCCATGGGCATTATTCCTCCCCGGGACTTGCCGCCAAGTCTGGCCGGGGGACAGTGACACTTGGCCGGGTAGGCGAAGTGGCTTCTCCCGCTGACTTGCCCCTTTGGAAGTAGGAGCTCCTACTTCCATGGGCATTATTCCTCCCCGGGACTTGCCGCCAAGTCTGGCCGGGGGACAGTGACACTTGGCCGGGTAGGCGAAGTGGCTTCTCCCGCTGACTTGCCCCTTTGGAAGTAGGAGCTCTTACTTCCATGGGCATTATACCTCTCGAAGACTTAGAGCCAAGTGAGCTCCTACTTCCATGGGCATTATTCCTCCCCGGGACTTGCCGCCAAGTCTGGCCGGGGGACAGTGACACTTGGCCGGGTAGGCGAAGTGGCTTCTCCCGCTGACTTGCCCCTTTGGAAGTAGGAGCTCCTACTTCCATGGGCATTATTCCTCCCCGGGACTTGCCGCCAAGTCTGGCCGGGGGACAGTGACACTTGGCCGGGTAGGCGAAGTGGCTTCTCCCGCTGACTTGCCCCTTTGGAAGTAGGAGCTCCTACTTCCATGGGCATTATTCCTCCCCGGGACTTGCCGCCAAGTCTGGCCGGGGGACAGTGACACTTGGCCGGGTAGGCGAAGTGGCTTCTCCCGCTGACTTGCCCCTTTGGAAGTAGGAGCTCTTACTTCCATGGGCATTATACCTCTCGAAGACTTAGAGCCAAGTGAGCTCCTACTTCCATGGGCATTATTCCTCCCCGGGACTTGCCGCCAAGTCTGGCCGGGGGACAGTGACACTTGGCCGGGTAGGCGAAGTGGCTTCTCCCGCTGACTTGCCCCTTTGGAAGTAGGAGCTCCTACTTCCATGGGCATTATTCCTCCCCGGGACTTGCCGCCAAGTCTGGCCGGGGGACAGTGACACTTGGCCGGGTAGGCGAAGTGGCTTCTCCCGCTGACTTGCCCCTTTGGAAGTAGGAGCTCCTACTTCCATGGGCATTATTCCTCCCCGGGACTTGCCGCCAAGTCTGGCCGGGGGACAGTGACACTTGGCCGGGTAGGCGAAGTGGCTTCTCCCGCTGACTTGCCCCTTTGGAAGTAGGAGCTCCTACTTCCATGGGCATTATTCCTCCCCGGGACTTGCCGCCAAGTCTGGCCGGGGGACAGTGACACTTGGCCGGGTAGGCGAAGTGGCTTCTCCCGCTGACTTGCCCCTTTGGAAGTAGGAGCTCTTACTTCCATGGGCATTATACCTCTCGAAGACTTAGAGCCAAGTGAGCTCCTACTTCCATGGGCATTATTCCTCCCCGGGACTTGCCGCCAAGTCTGGCCGGGGGACAGTGACACTTGGCCGGGTAGGCGAAGTGGCTTCTCCCGCTGACTTGCCCCTTTGGAAGTAGGAGCTCCTACTTCCATGGGCATTATTCCTCCCCGGGACTTGCCGCCAAGTCTGGCCGGGGGACAGTGACACTTGGCCGGGTAGGCGAAGTGGCTTCTCCCGCTGACTTGCCCCTTTGGAAGTAGGAGCTCCTACTTCCATGGGCATTATTCCTCCCCGGGACTTGCCGCCAAGTCTGGCCGGGGGACAGTGACACTTGGCCGGGTAGGCGAAGTGGCTTCTCCCGCTTACTTGCCCCTTTGGAAGTAGGAGCTCTTACTTCCATGGGCATTATACCTCTCGAAGACTTAGAGCCAAGTGAGCTCCTACTTCCATGGGCATTATTCCTCCCCGGGACTTGCCGCCAAGTCTGGCCGGGGGACAGTGACACTTGGCCGGGTAGGCGAAGTGGCTTCTCCCGCTGACTTGCCCCTTTGGAAGTAGGAGCTCCTACTTCCATGGGCATTATTCCTCCCCGGGACTTGCCGCCAAGTCTGGCCGGGGGACAGTGACACTTGGCCGGGTAGGCGAAGTGGCTTCTCCCGCTGACTTGCCCCTTTGGAAGTAGGAGCTCCTACTTCCATGGGCATTATTCCTCCCCGGGACTTGCCGCCAAGTCTGGCCGGGGGACAGTGACACTTGGCCGGGTAGGCGAAGTGGCTTCTCCCGCTGACTTGCCCCTTTGGAAGTAGGAGCTCCTACTTCCATGGGCATTATTCCTCCCCGGGACTTGCCGCCAAGTCTGGCCGGGGGACAGTGACACTTGGCCGGGTAGGCGAAGTGGCTTCTCCCGCTGACTTGCCCCTTTGGAAGTAGGAGCTCCTACTTCCATGGGCATTATTCCTCCCCGGGACCTACTGCCAAGTGTGGCCGGGGAACAGTGACTCTTGGCCGTATAGGCCAAGTGGCTTCTCCCGCTGACTTGACCCTTTGGTAGTAGGAGCTCCTACTTCCATGGGCATTATTCCTCCCCGGGACCTCCTGCCAAGTGTGGCCGGGGAACAGTGACTCTTGGCCGGATAGGCCAAGTGGCTTCTCCCGCTGACTTGCCCCTTTGGAAGTAGGAGCTCTTACTTCCATGGGCAGTATACCTCTCGGGGACTTAGAGCCAAGTGTCTTCACCCTTTGGAGGTAGTAGCTCCTACTTCCATGGGCATTATTCCTCCCCGGGACCTACTGCCAAGTGTGGCCGGGGAACAGTGACTCTTGGCCGGATAGGCCAAGTGGCTTCTCCCGCTGACTTGACCCTTTGGAAGTAGGAGCTCCTACTTCCATGGGCATTATTCCTCCCCGGGACCTCCTGCCAAGTGTGGCCGGGGAACAGTGACTCTTGGCCGGATAGGCCAAGTGGCTTCTCCCGCTGACTTGCCCCTTTGGAAGTAGGAGCTCTTACTTCCATGGGCAGTATACCTCTCGGGGACTTAGAGCCAAGTGTCTTCACCCTTTGGAGGCAGTAGCTCCTACTTCCATGGGCATTATTCCTCCCCGGGACATACTGCCAAGTGTGGCCGGGGAACAGTGACTCTTGGCCGGATAGGCCAAGTGGCTTCTCCCGCTGACTTGCCCCTTTGGAGGTAGTAGCTCCTACTTCCATGGGCATTATTCCTCCCCGGGACTTGCAGCCAAGTCTGGCCGGGGGACAGTGACACTTGGCCGGGTAGGCGAAGTGGCTTCTCCCGCTGACTTGCCCCTTTGGAAGTAGGAGCTCTTACTTCCATGGGCATTATTCCTCCCCGGGACCTACTGCCAAGTGTGGCCGGGGAACAGTGACTCTTGGCCGGGTAGGCCAAGTGGCTTCTCCCGCTGACTTGCCCCTTTGGAAGTAGGAGCTCTTACTTCCATGGGCACTATACCTCTCGGGGACTTAGAGCCAAGTGTCTTCACCCTTTGGAGGTAGTAGCTCCTACTTCCATGGGCATTATTCCTCCCCGGGACCTACTGCCAAGTGTGGCCGGGGGACAGTGACATGTGGCCGGATAGGCCAAGTGGCTTCTCCCGCTGACTTGCCCCTTTGGAAGTAGGAGCTCTTACTTCCATGGGCATTATTCCTCCCCGGGACCTACAGCCAAGTGTGGCCGGGGAACAGTGACTCTTGGACGGATAGGCCAAGTGGCTGCTCCCGCTGACTTGCCCCTTTGGAAGTAGGAGCTCCTACTTCCATGGGCATTATTCCTCCCCGGGACCTACTGCCAAGTGTGGCCGGGGAACAGTGACTCTTGGCCGGATAGGCCAAGTGGCTGCTCCCGCTGACTTGCCCCTTTGGAAGTAGGAGCTCTTACTTCCATGGGCATTATTCCTCCCCGGGACCTACTGCCAAGTGTGGCCGGGGGACAGTGACATGTGGCCGGATAGGCCAAGTGGCTTCTCCCGCTGACTTGCCCCTTTGGAAGTAGGAGCTCTTACTTCCATGGGCATTATTCCTCCCCGGGACCTACTGCCAAGTGTGGCCGGGGAACAGTGACTCTTGGCCGGATAGAACTAGTGGCTTCTCCCGCTGACTTGACCCTTTGGAAGTAGGAGCTCCTACTTCCATGGGCATTATTCCTCCCCGGGACCTACTGCCAAGTGTGGCCGGGGAACAGTGACTCTTGGCCGGATAGGCCAAGTGGTTTCTCCCGCTGACTTGCCCCTTTGGAAGTAGGAGCTCTTTCTTCCATGGGCATTATTCCTCCCCGGGACCTACAGCCAAGTGTGGCCGGGGAACAGTGACTCTTGGCCGGGTAGGCCAAGTGGCTTCTCCTGCTGACTTGCCCCTTTGGAAGTAGGAGCTCTTACTTCCATGGGCATTATTCCTCCCCGGGACCTACTGCCAAGTGTGGCCGGGGAACAGTGACTCTTGGCCGGATAGGCCAAGTGGCTTCTCCCGCTGACTTGCCCCTTTGGAAGTAGGAGCTCTTACTTCCATGGGCACTATACCTCTCGGGGACTTAGAGCCAAGTGTCTTCACCCTTTGGAGGTAGTAGCTCCTACTTCCATGGGCATTATTCCTCCCCGGGACCTACTGCCAAGTGTGGCCGGGGAACAGTGACTCTTGGCCGGATAGGCCAAGTGGCTTCTCCCGCTGACTTGCCCCTTTGGAAGTAGGAGCTCTTACTTCCATGGGCATTATACCTCTCGGGGACTTAGAGCCAAGTGTCTTCACCCTTTGGAGGTAGGAGCTCCTACTTCCATGGGCATTATTCCTCCCCGGGACCTACTGCCAAGTGTGGCCGGGGAACAGTGACTCTTGGCCGGATAGGCCAAGTGGCTTCTCCCGCTGACTTGCCCCTATGGAAGTAGGAGCTCTTACTTCCATGGGCATTATTCCTCCCCGGGACCTACTGCCAAGTGTGGCCGGGGAACAGTGACTCTTGGCCGGATAGGCCAAGTGGCTTCTCCCGCTGACTTGCCCCTTTGGAAGTAGGAGCTCCTACTTCCATGGGCATTATTCCTCCCCGGGACCTACTGCCAAGTGTGGCCGGGGAACAGTGACTCTTGGCCGGATAGGCCAAGTGGCTTCTCCCGCTGACTTGCCCCTTTGGAGGTAGTAGCTCCTACTTCCATGGGCATTATTCCTCCCCGGGACTTGCCGCCAAGTCTGGCCGGGGGACAGTGACACTTGGCCGGGTAGGCGAAGTGGCTTCTCCCGCTGACTTGCCCCTTTGGAAGTAGGAGCTCTTACTTCCATGGTCATTATTCCTCCCCGGGACCTACTGCCAAGTGTAGCCGGGGAACAGTGACTCTTGGCCGGATAGGCCAAGTGGCTTCTCCCGCTGACTTGCCCCTATGGAAGTAGGAGCTCTTACTTCCACGGGCATTATTCCTCCCCGGGACCTACTGCCAAGTGT
This sequence comes from Engystomops pustulosus, assembly GCF_040894005.1. Taxonomy (NCBI): domain Eukaryota; kingdom Metazoa; phylum Chordata; class Amphibia; order Anura; family Leptodactylidae; genus Engystomops; species Engystomops pustulosus. The sequence continues at coordinate 160,049 of NW_027285067.1, forward strand.
GGCCGGGGAACAGTGACTCTTGGCCGGATAGGACAAGTGGCTTCTCCCGCTGACTTGCCCCTTTGGAAGTAGGAGCTCTTACTTCCATGGTCATTATTCCTCCCCGGGACCTACTGCCAAGTGTGGCCGGGGAACAGTGACTCTTGGCCGGTTAGGCCAAGTGGCTTCTCCCGCTGACTTGCCCCTTTGGAAGTAGGAGCTCCTACTTCCATGGGCATTATTCCTCCCCGGGACCTACTGCCAAGTGTGGCCGGGGAACAGTGACTCTTGGCCGGATAGGCCAAGTGGCTTCTCCCGCTGACTTGCCCCTTTGGAAGTAGGAGCTCTCACTTCCATGGGCAGTATACCTCTCGGGGACTTAGAGCCAAGTGTCTTCACCCTTTGGAGGTAGGAGCTCTTACTTCCATGGGCATTATTCCTCTCCGGGACCTACAGCCAAGTGTGGCCGGGGAACAGTGACACTTGGCCGGGTAGGCCAAGTGGCTGCTCCCGCTGACTTGCCCCTTTGGAAGTAGGAGCTCCTACTTCCATGGGCATTATTCCACCCCGGGACCTACAGCCAAGTGTGGCCGGGGGACAGTGACATGTGGCCGGATAGGCCAAGTGGCTTCTCCCGCTGACTTGCCCCTTTGGAAGTAGGAGCTCCTACTTCCATGGGCATTATTCCTCCCCGGGACCTACTGCCAAGTGTGGCCGGGGAACAGTGACTCTTGGCCGGATAGGCCAAGTGGCTTCTCCCGCTGACTTGCCCCTTTGGAAGTAGGAGCTCTTACTTCCATGGTCATTATTCCTCCCCGGGACCTACTGCCAAGTGTAGCCGGGGAACAGTGACTCTTGGCCGGATAGGCCAAGTGGCTTCTCCCGCTGACTTGCCCCTATGGAAGTAGGAGCTCTTACTTCCACGGGCATTATTCCTCCCCGGGACCTACTGCCAAGTGTGGCCGGGGAACAGTGACTCTTGGCCGGATAGGCCAAGTGGCTTCTCCCGCTGACTTGCCCCTTTGGAAGTAGGAGCTCTTACTTCCATGGTCATTATTCCTCCCCGGGACCTACTGCCAAGTGTGGCCGGGGAACAGTGACTCTTGCCTGGGTAGGCCAAGTGGCTTCTCCCGCTGACTTGCCCCTTTGGAAGTAGGAGCTCCTACTTCCATGGGCATTATTCCTCCCCGGGACCTACTGCCAAGAGTGGCCGGGGGACAGTGACATGTGGCCGGATAGGCCAAGTGGCTTCTCCCGCTGACTTGCCCCTTTGGAAGTAGGAGCTCCTACTTCCATGGGCATTATTCCTCCCCGGGACCTACTGCCAAGAGTGGCCGGGGGACAGTGACATGTGGCCGGATAGGCCAAGTGGCTTCTTCCGCTGACTTGCCCCTATGGAAGTAGGAGCTCTTACTTCCATGGGCATTATTCCTCCCCGGGACCTACTGCCAAGTGTGGCCGGGGAACAGTGACTCTTGGCCGGATAGGCCAAGTGGCTTCTCCCGCTGACTTGCCCCTTTGGAAGTAGGAGCTCCTACTTCCATGGGCATTATTCCTCCCCGGGACCTACTGCCAAGTGTGGCCGGGGAACAGTGACTCTTGGCCGGATAGGCCAAGTGGCTTCTTCCGCTGACTTGCCCCTATGGAAGTAGGAGCTCTTACTTCCATGGGCATTATTCCTCCCCGGGACCTACTGCCAAGTGTGGCCGGGGAACAGTGACTCTTGGCCGGATAGGCCAAGTGGCTTCTCCCGCTGACTTGCCCCTTTGGAAGTAGGAGCTCCTACTTCCATGGGCATTATTCCTCCCCGGGACCTACTGCCAAGTGTGGCCGGGGAACAGTGACTCTTGGCCGGGTAGGCCAAGTGGCTTCTCCCGCTGACTTGCCCCTTTGGAAGTAGGAGCTCTTACTCCCATGGGCAGTATACCTCTCGGGGACTTAGAGCCAAGTGTCTTCACCCTTTGGAGGTGGTAGCTCCTACTTCCATGGGCATTATTCCTCCCCGGGACCTACTGCCAAGTGTAGCCGGGGAACAGTGACTCTTGGCCGGATAGAACTAGTGGCTTCTCCCGCTGACTTGCCCCTTTGGAAGTAGGAGCTCCTACTTCCATGGGCATTATTCCTCCCCGGGACCTACTGCCAAGAGTGGCCGGGGAACAGTGACTCTTGGCCGGATAGGCCAAGTGGCTTCTCCCGCTGACTTGCCCCTTTGGAAGTAGGAGCTCCTACTTCCATGGGCATTATTCCTCCCCGGGACCTACTGCCAAGTAAGGCCGGGGAACAGTGACTCTTGGCCGGATAGAACTAGTGGCTTCTTCCGCTGACTTGCCCCTTTGGAAGTAGGAGCTCCTACTTCCATGGGCATTATTCCTCCCCGGGACCTACTGCCAAGTGTGGCCGGGGAACAGTGACTCTTGGCCGGATAGGCCAAGTGGCTGCTCCCGCTGACTTGCCCCTTTGGAAGTAGGAGCTCTTACTTCCATGGGCATTATTCCTCCCCGGGACCTACTGCCAAGTGTGGCCGGGGGACAGTGACATGTGGCCGGATAGGCCAAGTGGCTTCTCCCGCTGACTTGCCCCTTTGGAAGTAGGAGCTCTTACTTCCATGGGCATTATTCCTCCCCGGGACCTACTGCCAAGTGTGGCCGGGGGACAGTGACATGTGGCCGGATAGCCCAAGTGGCTTCTCCCGCTGACTTGCCCCTTTGGAAGTAGGAGCTCCTACTTCCATGGGCATTATTCCTCCCCGGGACCTACTGCCAAGTGTGGCCGGGGAACAGTGACTCTTGGCCGGATAGGCCAAGTGGCTTCTCCCGCTGACTTGCCCCTTTGGAAGTAGGAGCTCTTACTCCCATGGGCAGTATACCTCTCGGGGACTTAGAGCCAAGTGTCTTCACCCTTTGGAGGTAGTAGCTCCTACTTCCATGGGCATTATTCCTCCCCGGGACCTACTGCCAAGTGTTGCCGGGGAACAGTGACTCTTGGCCGGATAGAACTAGTGGCTTCTCCCGCTGACTTGCCCCTTTGGAAGTAGGAGCTCCTACTTCCATGGGCATTATTCCTCCCCGGGACCTACTGCCAAGTGTGGCCGGGGAACAGTGACTCTTGGCCGGATAGGCCAAGTGGCTTCTCCCGCTGACTTGCCCCTTTGGAAGTAGGAGCTCCTACTTCCATGGGCATTATTCCTCCCCGGGACCTACTGCCAAGTGTGGCCGGGGAACAGTGACTCTTGGCCGGATAGAACTAGTGGCTTCTTCCGCTGACTTGCCCCTTTGGAAGTAGGAGCTCCTACTTCCATGGGCATTATTCCTCCCCGGGACCTACAGCCAAGCTTGGCCGGGGGACAGTGACATGTGGCCGGATAGGCCAAGTGGCTTCTCCCGCTGACTTGCCCCTTTGGAAGTAGGAGCTCTTACTTCCATGGGCATTATTCCTCCCCGGGACCTACTGCCAAGCTTGGCCGGGGAACAGTGACTCTTGGCCGGATAGGCCAAGTGGCTTCTCCCGCTGACTTGCCCCTTTGGAGGTAGGAGCTCCTACTTCCATGGGCATTATTCCTCCCCGGGACCTACTGCCAAGCGTGGCCGGGGAACAGTGACTCTTGGCCGGGTAGGCCAAGTGGCTTCTCCCGCTGACTTGCCCCTTTGGAAGTAGGAGCTCCTACTTCCATGGGCATTATTCCTCCCCGGGACCTACTGCCAAGTGTGGCCGGGGAACAGTGACTCTTGGCCGGATAGGCCAAGTGGCTTCTCCCGCTGACTTGCCCCTTTGGAAGTAGGAGCTCCTACTTCCATGGGCATTATTCCTCCCCGGGACCTACTGCCAAGTGTGGCCGGGGAACAGTGACTCTTGGCCGGATAGAACTAGTGGCTTCTTCCGCTGACTTGCCCCTTTGGAAGTAGGAGCTCCTACTTCCATGGGCATTATTCCTCCCCGGGACCTACAGCCAAGCTTGGCCGGGGGACAGTGACATGTGGCCGGATAGGCCAAGTGGCTTCTCCCGCTGACCTGCCCCTTTGGAAGTAGGAGCTCTTACTTCCATGGGCATTATTCCTCCCCGGGACCTACTGCCAAGTGTGGCCGGGGAACAGTGACTCTTGGCCGGATAGGCCAAGTGGCTTCTCCCGCTGACTTGCCCCTTTGGAGGTAGGAGCTCCTACTTCCATGGGCATTATTCCTCCCCGGGACCTACTGCCAAGTGTGGCCGGGGAACAGTGACTCTTGGCCGGGTAGGCCAAGTGGCTTCTCCCGCTGACTTGCCCCTTTGGAGGTAGGAGCTCCTACTTCCATGGGCATTATTCCTCCCCGGGACCTACTGCCAAGAGTGGCCGGGGAACAGTGACTCTTGGCCGGATAGGCCAAGTGGCTTCTCCCGCTGACTTGCCCCTTTGGAGGTAGTAGCTCCTACTTCCATGGGCATTATTCCTCCCCGGGACCTACTGCCAAGTGTGGCCGGGGAACAGTGACTCTTGGCCGTGTAGGCCAAGTGGCTTCTCCCGCTGACTTGCCCCTTTGGAAGTAGGAGCTCCTACTTCCATGGGCACTATTCCTCTCCGGGACCTACTGCCAAGTGTGGCCGGGGAACAGTGACTCTTGGCCGGATAGGCCAAGTGGCTTCTCCCGCTGACTTGCCCCTTTGGAAGTAGGAGCTCTTACTCCCATGGGCAGTATACCTCTCGGGGACTTAGAGCCAAGTGTCTTCACCCTTTGGAGGTGGTAGCTCCTACTTCCATGGGCATTATTCCTCCCCGGGACCTACTGCCAAGTGTGGCCGGGGAACAGTGACTCTTGGCCGGATAGAACTAGTGGCTTCTCCCGCTGACTTGCCCCTTTGGAAGTAGGAGCTCCTACTTCCATGGGCATTATTCCTCCCCGGGACCTATTGCCAAGTGTGGCCGGGGAACAGTGACTCTTGGCCGGATAGGCCAAGTGGCTTCTCCCGCTGACTTGCCCCTTTGGAAGTAGGAGCTCCTACTTCCATGGGCATTATTCCTCCCCGGGACCTACTGCCAAGTAAGGCCGGGGAACAGTGACTCTTGGCCGGATAGAACTAGTGGCTTCTTCCGCTGACTTGCCCCTTTGGAAGTAGGAGCTCCTACTTCCATGGGCATTATTCCTCCCCGGGACCTACAGCCAAGTGTGGCCGGGGGACAGTGACATGTGGCCGGATAGGCCAAGTGGCTTCTCCCGCTGACTTGCCCCTTTGGAAGTAGGAGCTCCTACTTCCATGGGCATTATTCCTCCCCGGGACCTACAGCCAAGTGTGGCCGGGGGACAGTGACATGTGGCCGGATAGGCCAAGTGGCTTCTCCCGCTGACTTGCCCCTTTGGAAGTAGGAGCTCCTACTTCCATGGGCATTATTCCTCCCCGGGACCTACTGCCAAGTGTGGCCGGGGAACAGCGACTCTTGGCCGGGTAGGCCAAGTGGCTTCTCCCGCTGACTTGCCCCTTTGGAAGTAGGAGCTCTTACTCCCATGGGCAGTATACCTCTCGGGGACTTAGAGCCAAGTGTCTTCACCCTTTGGAGGTAGTAGCTCCTACTTCCATGGGCATTATTCCTCCCCGGGACCTACTGCCAAGTGTAGCCGGGGAACAGTGACTCTTGGCCGGATAGAACTAGTGGCTTCTCCCGCTGACTTGCCCCTTTGGAAGTAGGAGCTCCTACTTCCATGGGCATTATTCCTCCCCGGGACCTATTGCCAAGTGTGGCCGGGGAACAGTGACTCTTGGCCGGATAGGCCAAGTGGCTTCTCCCGCTGACTTGCCCCTTTGGAAGTAGGAGCTCCTACTTCCATGGGCATTATTCCTCCCCGGGACCTACTGCCAAGAGTGGCCGGGGAACAGTGACTCTTGGCCGGATAGGCCAAGTGGCTTCTCCCGCTGACTTGCCCCTTTGGAAGTAGGAGCTCCTACTTCCATGGGCATTATTCCTCCCCGGGACCTACTGCCAAGTAAGGCCGGGGAACAGTGACTCTTGGCCGGATAGAACTAGTGGCTTCTTCCGCTGACTTGCCCCTTTGGAAGTAGGAGCTCCTACTTCCATGGGCATTATTCCTCCCCGGGACCTACAGCCAAGCTTGGCCGGGGGACAGTGACATGTGGCCGGATAGGCCAAGTGGCTTCTCCCGCTGACTTGCCCCTTTGGAGGTAGGAGCTCTTACTTCCATGGGCATTATTCCTCTCCGGGACCTACAGCCAAGTGTGGCCGGGGAACAGTGAAACTTGGCCGGGTAGGCCAAGTGGCTGCTCCCGCTGACTTGCCCCTTTGGAAGTAGGAGCTCCTACTTCCATGGGCATTATTCCTCCCCGGGACCTATTGCCAAGTGTGGCCGGGGAACAGTGACTCTTGGCCGGATAGGCCAAGTGGCTTCTCCCGCTGACTTGCCCCTTTGGAAGTAGGAGCTCCTACTTCCATGGGCATTATTCCTCCCCGGGACCTACTGCCAAGTAAGGCCGGGGAACAGTGACTCTTGGCCGGATAGAACTAGTGGCTTCTTCCGCTGACTTGCCCCTTTGGAAGTAGGAGCTCCTACTTCCATGGGCATTATTCCTCCCCGGGACCTACAGCCAAGTGTGGCCGGGGGACAGTGACATGTGGCCGGATAGGCCAAGTGGCTTCTCCCGCTGACTTGCCCCTTTGGAAGTAGGAGCTCCTACTTCCATGGGCATTATTCCTCCCCGGGACCTACAGCCAAGTGTGGCCGGGGGACAGTGACATGTGGCCGGATAGGCCAAGTGGCTTCTCCCGCTGACTTGCCCCTTTGGAAGTAGGAGCTCCTACTTCCATGGGCATTATTCCTCCCCGGGACCTACTGCCAAGTGTGGCCGGGGAACAGTGACTCTTGGCCGGGTAGGCCAAGTGGCTTCTCCCGCTGACTTGCCCCTTTGGAAGTAGGAGCTCTTACTCCCATGGGCAGTATACCTCTCGGGGACTTAGAGCCAAGTGTCTTCACCCTTTGGAGGTAGTAGCTCCTACTTCCATGGGCATTATTCCTCCCCGGGACCTACTGCCAAGTGTAGCCGGGGAACAGTGACTCTTGGCCGGATAGAACTAGTGGCTTCTCCCGCTGACTTGCCCCTTTGGAAGTAGGAGCTCCTACTTCCATGGGCATTATTCCTCCCCGGGACCTATTGCCAAGTGTGGCCGGGGAACAGTGACTCTTGGCCGGATAGGCCAAGTGGCTTCTCCCGCTGACTTGCCCCTTTGGAAGTAGGAGCTCCTACTTCCATGGGCATTATTCCTCCCCGGGACCTACTGCCAAGAGTGGCCGGGGAACAGTGACTCTTGGCCGGATAGGCCAAGTGGCTTCTCCCGCTGACTTGCCCCTTTGGAAGTAGGAGCTCCTACTTCCATGGGCATTATTCCTCCCCGGGACCTACTGCCAAGTAAGGCCGGGGAACAGTGACTCTTGGCCGGATAGAACTAGTGGCTTCTTCCGCTGACTTGCCCCTTTGGAAGTAGGAGCTCCTACTTCCATGGGCATTATTCCTCCCCGGGACCTACAGCCAAGCTTGGCCGGGGGACAGTGACATGTGGCCGGATAGGCCAAGTGGCTTCTCCCGCTGACTTGCCCCTTTGGAGGTAGGAGCTCTTACTTCCATGGGCATTATTCCTCTCCGGGACCTACAGCCAAGTGTGGCCGGGGAACAGTGAAACTTGGCCGGGTAGGCCAAGTGGCTGCTCCCGCTGACTTGCCCCTTTGGAAGTAGGAGCTCCTACTTCCATGGGCATTATTCCTCCCCGGGACCTATTGCCAAGTGTGGCCGGGGAACAGTGACTCTTGGCCGGATAGGCCAAGTGGCTTCTCCCGCTGACTTGCCCCTTTGGAAGTAGGAGCTCCTACTTCCATGGGCATTATTCCTCCCCGGGACCTACTGCCAAGTAAGGCCGGGGAACAGTGACTCTTGGCCGGATAGAACTAGTGGCTTCTTCCGCTGACTTGCCCCTTTGGAAGTAGGAGCTCCTACTTCCATGGGCATTATTCCTCCCCGGGACCTACAGCCAAGTGTGGCCGGGGGACAGTGACATGTGGCCGGATAGGCCAAGTGGCTTCTCCCGCTGACTTGCCCCTTTGGAAGTAGGAGCTCCTACTTCCATGGGCATTATTCCTCCCCGGGACCTACTGCCAAGTGTGGCCGGGGAACAGTGACTCTTGGCCGGGTAGGCCAAGTGGCTTCTCCCGCTGACTTGCCCCTTTGGAAGTAGGAGCTCCTACTTCCATGGGCATTATTCCTCCCCGGGACCTACTGCCAAGTGTGGCCGGGGAACAGTGACTCTTGGCCGGGTAGGCCAAGTGGCTTCTCCCGCTGACTTGCCCCTTTGGAAGTAGGAGCTCTTACTCCCATGGGCAGTATACCTCTCGGGGACTTAGAGCCAAGTGTCTTCACCCTTTGGAGGTAGTAGCTCCTACTTCCATGGGCATTATTCCTCCCCGGGACCTACTGCCAAGTGTAGCCGGGGAACAGTGACTCTTGGCCGGATAGAACTAGTGGCTTCTCCCGCTGACTTGCCCCTTTGGAAGTAGGAGCTCCTACTTCCATGGGCATTATTCCTCCCCGGGACCTATTGCCAAGTGTGGCCGGGGAACAGTGTGTCTTGGCCGGATAGGCCAAGTGGCTTCTCCCGCTGACTTGCCCCTTTGGAAGTAGGAGCTCCTACTTCCATGGGCATTATTCCTCCCCGGGACCTACTGCCAAGAGTGGCCGGGGAACAGTGACTCTTGGCCGGATAGGCCAAGTGGCTTCTCCCGCTGACTTGCCCCTTTGGAAGTAGGAGCTCCTACTTCCATGGGCATTATTCCTCCCCGGGACCTACTGCCAAGTAAGGCCGGGGAACAGTGACTCTTGGCCGGATAGAACTAGTGGCTTCTTCCGCTGACTTGCCCCTTTGGAAGTAGGAGCTCCTACTTCCATGGGCATTATTCCTCCCCGGGACCTACAGCCAAGCTTGGCCGGGGGACAGTGACATGTGGCCGGATAGGCCAAGTGGCTTCTCCCGCTGACTTGCCCCTTTGGAGGTAGGAGCTCTTACTTCCATGGGCATTATTCCTCTCCGGGACCTACAGCCAAGTCTGGCCGGGGAACAGTGACATGCGGCCGGATACGGCCGAGCGGCTGCTCCCGCTGACGTCATCGCTTTGGAAGTAGGAGCTCCTACTTCCATGGGCTTGTTCCTCCCCGGGACTTGCCGCCAAGTCTGGCCGGGGGACAGTGACATGTGGCCGGATAGGCCAACTGGCTGCTCCCGCTGAGCCCCTACTTCCATGGGCTTGTTCGTCCCCGGGACTTGCCGCCAAGTCTGGCCGGGGAACAGTGACATGCTTCCGGATACGGCCGAGCGGCTGCTCCCGCTGACGTCATCACTTTGGAAGTAGGAGCTCCTACTTCCATGGGCTTGTTCCTCCCCGGGACTTGCCGCCAAGTCTGGCCGGGGGACAGTGACATGTGGCCGGATAGGCCAACTGGCTGCTCCCGCTGAGCCCCTACTTCCATGGGCTTGTTCGTCCCCGGGACTTGCCGCCAAGTCTGGCCGGGGAACAGTGACATGCCGCCGGATACGGCCGAGCGGCTGCTCCCGCTGACGTCATCACTTTGGAAGTCGGAGCTCCTACTTCCATGGGCTTGTTCCTCCCCGGGACTTGCCGCCAAGTCTGGCCGGGGGACAGTGACATGTGGCCGGATAGGCCAACTGGCTGCTCCCGCTGAGCCCCTACTTCCATGGGCTTGTTCGTCCCCGGGACTTGCCGCCAAGTCTGGCCGGGGAACAGTGACATGCCGCCGGATACGGCCGAGCGGCTGCTCCCGCTGACGTCATCACTTTGGAAGTCGGAGCTCCTACTTCCATGGGCTTGTTCCTCCCCGGGACTTGCCGCCAAGTCTGGCCGGGGGACAGTGACATGTGGCCGGATAGGCCAACTGGCTGCTCCCGCTGAGCCCCTACTTCCATGGGCTTGTTCGTCCCCGGGACTTGCC